>NC_057811.1:41526717-41540655 GCF_018294505.1 Triticum aestivum | reverse complement strand
GCCCGTCGCCGTCGCCCGCGCCCTCGCCGTCGCTGCGCCCTCGCCCGACGTCGTCGCCGCGCGCCGCTCCTGCCCCGATGTATTTTTTAGATATATGTATTTTTTAATGTATGTTCATATATGTATGTATGTATTTTTTACATGTTTTTTGTATGTATGTATGTATTTTTTCAATTGTAATGATGTTTTAAAAATACATATATGCAAAAGTTAGATTTTTAGAAAAGTTTTAACTATATATGTTCTCTGAGTGTGGGTACTGTCATGAAGTTGGAGTAATTTTTGTGGTTGTAAAAGAGTTAGGAAAATTTAGAATGTGCTAAATATGTCAAAAATGTTTTTTTGTTCATAGAAAGTTTTTTGTTCATATACAGAAAGTTTTTATATATGACTATGGATATATGAGCAATGATGATCCATGGATGTATGCATTGATATATATGAGAAACGATGTTCATAGAATATTTACCAAGTATATATGTATTTTTGTTCATAGCATTTGTTTCCATTTATATATGTATGTGGCTATAAATGGATATATATGAGAAATGATGATCCATGGAAAAGTTTTATATATGCAAAAGTTACATTTTTAGAAAAATTTTATATATCTAGCTAGGAAAGGAAGAACAAGAAAAAGAAGGAGAGGAAAAACGAAAATAAGAAGAGGAAGAAAGGAGAAGAAGAGGAGAGGAAGAAGAGGAGAAATAAAAAAGAAGAGGAAAAAAGAAGAAAAAGAAGAGGAGAAGAAGAAAGGAATAGAGGAGAAGAAGAAAAAAATAGAGAAGGAATAGAGGAGAAGAAGAAAAAAATAGATATTCTATTTTTTCTCTATTCCTTTCTTCTTCTCCTCTTTTTTTTTCTTCTTTTTTTCTTCGATCTTCTCCTCTATCCCTTTCTTCTTCTCCTCTTTTTATTTCTTCTTTTTTTCTTCAATCTTCTCCTCTATTAATATCTTCTTCTCCTCTTTTTATTTCTTCTTCGTCTTCTTATTTTTTATCGGATATGTCCTTGTCGATATACCCCGTGTCCCGATAACTTCAACACGAGGGGGGGGGGTTCGACCTACCCCCTCCTCGATAACATTATTTTCCCATGTATGTATGTCGTCGTTGTCGATATAACCCCCTCCCGGATAACTTCGACCGTGATAACTTATACCACGGGAGCACCCCCCGGCCCTCTCGCTCGACCAAAACTCTCGAGGACACCCAAACCCTAGAAAAAAACAATGTCGGTCTCCTACCCTCTCCTGCCGCGCCCCTACCCTTGAAGCGTTGCCGAGGCCACCCCAAACCCGGAATAAGCTAGGTCTACGTTTGCACTAATATATCCACCTGCTGTCATGTTTGTGTAATAATTGCCATGTTGTAATATTTACAGAAACAATGGAGCACGGACGAGATGAGGAAGCAGAAGAGGTGTTGGGGGACATAATCTTAGCCGGAGGTGATATCTTGTCGTATCTTAACGACAATGATGGTCTGGAAGAACAGGGTGAAGAAGCAGGCTACGGTGATCGAAGAGTGGAGGAGGAAAGACATGATTATGATGGCTCCGGTGACCCAATGCTGGTGCAAGAAGGAGCCCGTGGTGACGGCTCCGGTGACCGAACAGAGTCCGGCCAGGTAAATATATTAATTAAGCCTGTGCTGACTAGCTAATTGATGCATTCATTGTTTTGGTATGTACACATATTAATTAACTCTCGTCTTTCTTCTTTTTTCTAGCCCTCCGGATCGAGCACAACTTCGGTAAAGGGACGAGGCCCGAAGAGAAAGTTGCGCTCGGATGAAAGGTTTGAGATCACAGCAATCGTGCGCGACGGCCAACCGATTGAACCCATCCGGACGAAGGAAGCATTTGTTGCTCAGTGCGGGGTTCTTGTTAGGGACAAGATCCCGATCAGCATCCACCAATGGTATAAGCCTAAGAAGGAAGACCCTGAGGTGTCTTATGTCAATGATATGCAGAAAGATGATCTTTGGACTGAGCTGAAGGCAAATTTCACCCTACCGCCAGAGGAGGATCCGGAGAAGCCAGTTAAAGAGCAATTAACACTACAAGGATCCGAGTCTATTGCAACAAAATCATTCATCGCAATAAGTGCCCAATTGTCGCAATAGGTACCAATTGCCACAACATGATGTTCGTTGCCAACCATTGCGACAGGACACATGGTAATAGGTTATTGCCACAAAAAAAGAAACGTGGCAAGAAAGCGTGCTATTGCAACAACCATGCGACAAGTTGCCACATTCTCCCTCGTGGCAGCTCGCATTTTATGCCACAATTTGGTTTGTGGCGATAGCTTAATGCAACAAGTGCCAAATCGTGCCGGGATTTGTGGCAATAACCTATGCCAACAACTCTTTTCTCGTGGCGCATGTTCATCCGTGGTAATAGTCAATTGTGGCAATGCCCTAGTGATGTAAGGCAACGTCTCTCCGGACGTGGTAATACTAAAATTACAGCATGATCATTTTGGTGGTGATAAATTACAGCATAATCATTTTGGTGGTGATAAATAGTTGTCATAACAGAAAGACATTTGTGGTGAAAGGCTGTTGCGACAATACAGACTTTTCATGGCGAAAGGACTATTCCAACAAAACTGAATTGGTGGCGACAAGTAGTTATCTCAATGGACTGTCTGTTTGTAGTGGTAAGTTATTGCGATAATATAAAGTGTAGCATCGCAACAACCTAGTGCAACAAAATAGGTCGGCATGGCAACTAAGATTTGATGCAACGCAACATTCTTCATTGTGCCACCATGTTCCAACCAAAAATAGGTTGTGGCAATAGCCTATTGCAACCAGAAAAAAACATACATGCATTCAATTACATGATTCAGATAATACATATATGATGTACATTCATACAATGTCAATATTTGCATAGCCAATATCCATCAAATGAAACTGAAATATAATTTAGCACGCATTCAACATACTGAATGTGCCAACCTAATTAAGAGCGAAGAGTAAATTGTCCGTGGTCTAGAGTCCATTCTACTTAAATCTTTGGATCCTGCAATGAAGAAATCAAAATTTTAGTTAGCTCAAGTTAATTGAAAATAGAAAATAATTAGTCAAGAAAAGAAAGAAACAACACAACGACTAATTAGCATAAAGATATAACCACTGTCATGACAATTGTATAATTACTATGTTCATACATGCATAGTACCTTTCTGCCCAATTGTTATGACTACAACAACTAGCAAGCAAATGCTTGTACCTGATGTACCACTCCATTAACAATCAGGTGCAATGAAAAAAGAATTGGATAATTTCACAAAAGAATTTGTAGTTCAAACACAAGAATAATTACCTAAATTAATAAAACATCTAAACTTCTCCGAAAACTGTTCTATTTCTAGCTTCCCTACTTTATGTGCTTCAACAACAACAAAAATACAGTAATGCAAGCAAGTTGACAATTGCACATTATGAATGCTATTTGCGTATCAAATAAAGTTCAACATGAAGACAAACCAAGCTTGTGACTTACCATTGCTCGAAACATTCGAATTGTTGCAGCTTGTATGAGCGTATTGGGAGCAATTACATTGTGCCTTGTACCTAGAGTCCCAGTAGTACTAGCGGTCTGTAAAAGAGTATTTTGCAAGTTTGGATTACTATTTTCTTTGCCAGTCCTTTTCTTATTCATCTGCAAATAGAAGTGCACTTTTAGCAATGCAAGCAAGCAAAATAAATCTTACAAATTTGCAAGCATATGACTAATTACCTGATGTGTTTGCGTCTGTTGGGACAACTGTGCACACTTTGCCATCATGTTTTTCTCAAATTCCAGTGTTGATCTTCGCTCCTCTTCCAACAATCTTTCCGTTTCAGCACGCTCTTCTTTTAACCTCTCCTCAAGGTTTTCTCTCAGCACGCTCCAAGTTAATCCTCTCTTGTGTGCTTTCACGTTCAGCTTGTAATTGATCTTGTAATTTGGTGACCTGATGGCTGAGCTCAAAGTTTATCTTTTGGATCTCTGTTGTAGCACGTGCTTACTCTTCAAATTGTGATTTAATCCTTTTCGGAACCACTTGGTGGTTTGGCCATGTATCCATACCCATGAGGCTATGATGAGTTGCATTGCGGAGTGTCTTTCTATGCGGTCTGGAAAATATTGCTTCTATGTTCACTGGAAACTGGACCTTCAGTTTCATTTTCTTTGTTTCGAACCTCTTTAAATGCTTTGTCCTAAATACAAAAAGTACACCTCGCCCTTTCTTCTTTTTCCATCACTTTCTACAACCCAAACCATACAAGAATTATTGCAGTAATCAGTATTACATTGTAAGAAACAAGGACACAAATATAAACAAAAAAAAGTACCATTCTATAGTTGTGCACGGTTGCGGCGAGCATGGGATGGCCATTCGTCCAGTGCACACATGTCATTAGCAGCTAGTACCAGGTTGTTCTTGAGTTCCTGTAAAAGAATTAACAGTTTTGAAGATTAAGCGATCCAGGATTTTCCGTATTATAGCAAATGTTAGAGGTAGCTTAAATGTCATAAACTTTTTACCAGATCTGTGTTGTCCATATTGGTTTTTGTAAGCTGTTATACTTTCCATCCTTGTTATGAGAACATATCCTTTTTTTACTGAACACAAAAACAATTAAGGGACTTAGCATTATCAATTTGCACCATTTAGATAAGTGATTAAGATTTAAGGATGTTGTGTACCTTGCAGAAAGGAGTAATGTGCATCATCTCTTTCCTCTGTAGCGAGCATGTTGTGTACCTTGCAGAAAGGCTTAAAAGATTAAATGAAATCAAATTGTGTTATACCGTGCAGAACAGGAGCGTGGAAAACAGAAGTCTTTTAGCATAGCATATGTCTATGATTTTGATTTAGAAATTAAAAGCTAGGCGTTAAAGATCAAAGCAGAGCACATATAATCAAGTCTATACTGGAGCTGTGAAGCATAGACATGACACACCAACTAGAGCCCATCCTGACAAGGCTACTCCCAATGCATCCAGATGCAGTAATCTAGCCTGAATGTGGTAAGCAAACTACTAGTAGTCTACTACCATGGTTAAATAAGCTGAATGTGGCAGTATGCTTCAGTCTAGCCTGAATGTGGTATGCTTCAGAAAACTTGGTAAGAACAACACAGGCACATTCCGGAATAGTACTAGCACACACACTTCCACCAATAGACTAGGCACCATCAGACTACGCATAACACTCCAAAATACAGAAATACTGGAGTCGTGGTTGTGGTCGCGGCCGCCGGTCATGGCTGTGGTCGTCGTGGCCGAGGCCGTGGACGGCATCGACGACAGCAGGTCGACCGTCTCCCAGCTCGGCGTGTGCGCCGCCGCCGCCGCCGGCGAGGGAGCATGTTGCATCTCGGGGGTTGTTGTAGTACGAAGGCGAGGCGGGCTATTGCATCCCGGCGGCCATGCCGGAGGCGAGACCAAGGAGTGCTGCACGGCGGCCGGCGTCGTGGTAGTTCTACGATGGAAAGGGGGCGCTGCGCTGCACATCTACGAGGAGGAGGATTTTTGGGACAAAGGAAAAACCTGGTAGACTGTATGTTCGATGGACTCCGTTGTGATCCGCGGTGTCGACGCCGTCATGACGCCGTGAGGAGGGAGGAAGCAGAACCAGAGAGCTCAGATCCAATCTTGACGATATGGTGAAGAGAAATAATCGGGAGCACTTATGAGGGGTGTTTAGCGGGGAGGTTAAGATTTTTTTGGCGCAAGACACGACCAAATTATTTGGTGGGAAATTCAAAAAAATTAGAGGGAGACTGAGGGCTTTAGCGGAAATGTTAAACATTATTTCCATAGAGCAGAGTACATGCTTAATTATTATTTTAGAAAGTAATTTTTAAGGGAACATTTAGAATAATGAAATAAATTAGGAAAAATCGAATCAATATGGAATATATCTGGTGCTAAAACTAATATTACTAAAATTTGTTCATAAAAAGGTTATTTCGCTGACTGACCGAGATAGATGTCCTCGTCGTTGGCAATCGTACATGACGGTTGTCATGGCGGGGAGACTACGCAGTCGACACAAGAACAACAGACGAGGCACCGAGCCGGCGAGGGTAATGGAGGTGGTGTGTGCTACACACATTGACAGAAACCTCATATTGGAATGGGTTGTGTTAGTTTTCGTTTTCCTTTTCTTTTGCTAAATGCGTCAACATTTTTTGATTCAGATTTGATGAACTTTTATAAAAAATTGATGAATTTGTTTTTAAAAATCGACGAAGTTTTACAAATTTGATGAACTTTTTTGAAAAATCAATGAAAATTTTCCAAGTATGATAATGTTTTTTACAATTGATGAACTTTTTTGAAATTCGATGAACTTTTTTCCAAAATCAATCAACTTTCTTTGAAATTGCTGATTTTCTTAAAATTAATAACCTTTTTTTCAGAAATAGATAACGTTTTTATGAACTTTTTCAAAATCCGTGAACTTTTTCCAAGTTTGAAAATATTTTTTAAAATTGATGAACTTTTTTGAAAATTCGATGAACTTTTCCCAAAATCAATGAACTTTCTTTGAAATTGCTCATTTTTTTCAAAATTGATATGCTTTGTTTAAAAAAATCGATGAACTTTTATCAAATTTGATGAACTTCTTAAAAAAATCGATTAACTTTTTCCAACTTTCAGAATGTTTTTTAAAATTGATGAACTTTTTTCGAAATCAATGAACTTTTTTCAAAGCCGTGAAATTTTTCCTCAAAATTACGTGAACTTTTCTCTAATTCAATGAAGTTTTTAAAATTCGTGCAAAGTTTTTTCATATAATTTGTGAATAATTTCTTAAATTCATGAACTTTTAGTTTTTTGAAATCAATGAATTTTCAAATCCATGATTTTTTGTAGAATTGATGATTTCTTTTCAAATTTATGAACTTTTTCGCTAAATCCAGCTTTTTTCAAAATCAATGAACTTTTTACAAAACCGATGAACATTTTCCATTTTTACGAACATTTTAAAATATTTGAAGTTTCCTCAAGTTCAATTTTTTTAGTGTGTATTATTTTTTATCAGAAAATAACACACATAATAAACTGGGTATATATCCTACATGATAATACCAGAAGAACTGTCAATTACCATGTTTTCTAAAAAATGAACAACGAAAAGAGTTGGCGTAGTTGTTATTCTGCCGGCTACAGATGTGGGCAGGCTGGGATCGAATCTTGCTTCTCCAAGAAATAATTCCGTGTGTTTTCGCAATACACAAGCAGACGAGACATCACTACAATTTAACAAATCTGAAAATAAAAAAAACTAGTTACACTCTTCTCTAACTACACAGTGGAAACAAAAACAAAATAAAAAATTGGGAATAAAAATACACGTGCCCTCCACAAAAAAATTATAGCCCACAAAATAAACTCAATACACAGTAGAAATAGCCCACTAAAAAGTCATATATCAATTCTTCACGAGGGACGAACAGAGAACATGACACAGCGACACATGAGCATGACTCTTTTTTTGCAAATAACGAGCATGACTCAGAAACACGTGTATCTAACAGTATACGAGTTAGATGGCATTTTCAACTCTCAGCTATATGAGAATTGGCAAAACCAATCCAAAACGGGACTCCTGGATCACGCCGCCAAAAACAGTCCAACAAACGATGAGCGAGCGAACAAGCCGACAAATAGACATCAGACAGAGGACGCGCGCGACAAAAAGAACCCGCAATAAACATTTGCACAACATTTAAAGTTAAAAGATAAGAGAGTGAAAAAAGCTCGTGAATTTAAAACAAATAAATAATGAGGAAAGAAAGGAAAAGAGAAAAGAAAAAATGGTAAAATAGGAAAATATAAAAAAACCATGAATTTAAATAGTTCATAATTTAAAAAATAATGAAACATAAAAAATAAAAAAAATACAGGGTGTCGAATGAGAGTGTGCAAAAATAAGAAAAACTTGAAGTCAGTCATAGCACAGACTTGAAAAGGAAATGAAAATCGCAGCCGGCCGCCAAACAAACAAAAGCCCACAATAAAAAGGCCCAGGCCGAGACACCAGGGTATCCCTTGAACGGACAAGTGAACAAAAAAAGCCCAGACTCGGGAGACACACATCAAACAAGATCGACACGTTATTTATCTGCACAAAAATCTTATAGCAAGTTTGATCCTGTGGTTATGAACTTAGATGTGAGATAACTATATATCATCTAGATGTGACTTAGCCAATCCGTTTATTCTTTTCTTGATTTCTTTGTTCTTTCTCTTTTTCTTATTGCTTATTTCATTCTATTCATTTTTTTGTGGTTTATTTTCTCTATTTTCCTTTTTACCTACTTCTTTTCTCTGTTTTCCTTTTTGTAGTATATGAAAGGTTCACCATGTATTAAAAATATGTTCATCGTATATTAAGAAAATATTCACCTGATATTATGAAAAGGTTCGCCATACATTATAAAAATATTCATCGTGTATTACAAAATGATCATCGTATATTAAGAAATTGTTCACCTTGTATGTGAAACTTGTTCATCATATATTAAAAAATTGTTCAACATATACAACAAAATATTCATGGTGTATTTAAAAAAATTGTTCAGCCAATATCACCAAAATGTTCAATATGTTTTTAAAAATTGTTCGGTGTATATTACAAAAAAATTCAATGTATATTTAAAAAATTTACATCCTATATAAAACACTGTCCATATTTTCCATTTTTTTAAATGTATGATATTGCGACCAATACATATTTTGTTGCAATAGGTAGCCAAGTTTTTGCAACGATATTTGTAACTAACGCAACATCTCACAGATGTCAGAATATCTTTTGGAATATTACCACGAATAGATATTTTGTTGAAATACCTAGTCTCTATTACAACAAAACGATTGTCTCGCGCAACATAATTTGTTTGTTGAAATATCACTACCATGTTGCAACGATGATGTAGTTTGTTGCAATACGGGGCCTCTATTGCAACAAAATGAGTATTTATCGCGAGCAGACTCAGTTGTGGCAGTATGTGTATCCTATTACCACAACCAGGGAATTTGTGGTAATATTGTGTTCTATTGCAACAAAAGATAGTTGTAGCAATAAATTTTGTTGCAATAGACCGGAATACTTGTAGTGTAATCAAGTCTCATGCTCTTAAGATGGCAGACCTATTCAGGAGGTGGAAGAATGAGCTGAAAACGTTTGTCAACAAAGAAGAGACACCAGAATTCATCGGCCGGTATGAGAAGATCAGAGATCACTTGCCCGCATTTGTGGCCCACAAGACATCGGAGAAGAGTAAGAAGATGTCAGCGACAAACAAGAAGAATGCTGCGAAGAAGAAGCTTCACCATCGCACGGGGTCAGGTGGCTACCTCAAAGCCCGGCCTAAGTGGGCCAAGGCTGAGAATGATCTGCTTCATAAAGGGATCAAACCAGAGACAATGAACTGGCCAGACCGTTGCCGGACTTGGTTCTTCGGGGCTGGCGGAAAATTGGACCCTGTATCAGGAAGGTGTGGTTGGATGGACGAGCTTTTGAGAATACCAGTCAAGAGGCTTCAACACTATATCGATGCAGCGCAGCAAGGGACGTTCGTTCCAGACAGAGAGAACAACGAGCTCACAATGGCCCTCGGGAATCCTGAGCACCCTGGACGGACACGAGGCACGCCAGGCTCCGTTCCGTGGAAGGCTGGTTTTCCGAACGCAGGCGGTTACAAAAGCCAGGAGAGGAGCAAAAAAGTGGAGCAGACCCAAATTCAGAAGCTGCACGAAAGGGTTCAAGCGCTAGAGGGACGAGACGCCAATCGACATGCCGAAACTACCCCCGAAGCTACCCCGCCATCTCAGCGGAGAAGCAGCGTGGCTTCCACCGAGCTGCTTCAGCCGGAGCATGTCTTGACGGCTCCTTCTAGCTACCCCGTGGATGCTATCACGGAGTCTCAACATTGCCACCTTATGACGCAATGGCAGAACTTCAAAGTCAAGGCGGCTGTTGGCTCTGTTTTACCTCCTGAACCCGGCGCAACCTACCACTGCCGGCCGATTCCAGAAGGATATGCTAGGGTGATGGTGGATGAAATAACGGAGGGATTTGAGGACCTCCGGCTTGACCACCCTACCGGTGAAGGGGAGACTCGGCTGGGTTCTGCTCTGAAGACTCCATGCCTATGGCGGAAGGAGCTCATCAACCTTCCGAACTGGACGCCTCCGGCGAGTAAGGGCACTCCGCCTCCGGCGAGTGATCAGGGCACTCAGCCTCCTTCTCCGGCGCGTGGCGGCACTCCGCCTCTTCCTCCGCCTCCTCCTCCGGCGAGTGATCAGGGCACTCAGCCTCCTTCTCCGGCGCGTGGCGGCACTCCGCCTCCTTCTCCGCCTGCGCCGGCGTGCCAGAGCAGCCAGCCTCCTCCTTCTCTGCCTCGTCAGCAAGGGCGGAAGAGACCCGCCGCCGCTCCGGCTGCTCCCGCGCGTCGTAGTCCTTCTCCTCCGCCTCGTAAGCAAGGAAAGAAGACAGCCGCAGCTGCTCCGTCTGCTCTGCCGGTGTCTAGCAGTACAGCCAGAAGCGGGAGGCAATACAGATTCGGTCCTTCTCTGAAGACTCCAGAGAAGTTACCATACGAGAGGACCGAGGAGGAAACCAGGAAGATCGTGCGAGTCGAAGTGACGAACTTCTTTGAAGGGGTGAAAGCAAATAAACATCCACTTCAGGAGGAGAAGGTAGATTCGGTGAAAGCGAAGCGCACTCTGGCTGCCCTGACAAAACCACCAAAGTCTCCGCCGAAAGGCAACTATGAGCGCATTATTGCAAAGATATTTGCCAAAGCGGAGCGGTCGGGAAGTACTGTCAGTGATCAAAGGTTAAAAGAACGACGAGCTGGGAAAAAAATTGCCCAGCTCGGCGAACAAGCGAACCAATCGTGCCCCCCGCTCAAGGTGTCTAGCGACATCGTCGCTAATGATCCGAGGATGGTGCCCGGTTATATCAATCTTGGAGATTACCTGCCCAACGATGTACATTATGATATCTTGGAGGTGGACGAACACAAATACCATTACGGGAAGCCTCTCGTCAAAGATGAAAGATCCCTAACAACGATGATGCGAAGATTACATGATTGGTACATGAAAACCTACAGAGAGTCTGGGGGAGGAATACTTTGACGCTGAGAGTTAAACTGGAGCATGACCTCGTTGGAATTGAACTGTTGAATGTTCCGTTTGAGGAGTTCTTCCAGTTTTTCAATCAAAAGGCCCTCGATAAATCAACGATCACTTGCTACTTTCTGTAAGTAGTACTACTTCTGTCATTAAGTCTCTATATATAGGTCAGCTTTTTCATTGCATGTATTTATAATTATCCTCACTATATTATGCAGATTGAAGATCGCCGAATTGAAGAAAAGACAAATCGGTGATATTGGGTTCATTAACACAAATCTCATAGATGCAACTGAGGTTAAATATCATGCCGAAAATACCGAGGCCAACTTGCTACGATCGTTGGTAATAAATGAAAACAAAGATATAATACTCTTTCCTTACAACTTCAAGTGAGTGTTACTGTCTTGTGCATATTCGGTGTCCCTTATTAGTCCAGGTTATAGAAATGTAATTGATGACTTATGCATGCGTGCGCAGCTTCCACTATATTCTCCTAGAGATTAAGCTTGAGCAGGGAGTAGTAACCGTCTTAGACTCGAGACGAAAAGATCCACAGGACTATGCGGACATGACTCAAATGCCCGAGAAGTAAGTTAAATCGATCATTATCCACCATATCAGCAACTTTGTTCATTTCCTGATATCAAGTAATTGTTTTGTTTGTCCGGCAGGGTTTGGAGAAAATTCACCAAAAAAGCTCCGGCACTGCCGAAGAAGCTGCAATTTAAACACCCGAAAGTAAGTACTATAGTAGCATGTTCCGCGCATCTCCTAGTGATTCAAGCGCTAGTTTCATCAATACCATTTAGCATGCTTGCTTATCAGTTTGATTGACCTCTATTTCTTGTAAAGTGGTTGTGGCAGGAACCAGGGAATAATTACTGTGGATACTACGTTTGTGAGTCCATCCGCTACACGACCTGTGAGCGTGGCTACTCTGACGAACAATATGAAGTGCGTAAGCAATAATATTCACAATTTTATTTTATTGCCATCATTTGTGTTGAGTTTCATTTATTCATATATATATATATATATGTGTGTGTGTGTGTGTGTGTGTATGTATTGACCCCCTTCTTCAAATTAGATGTTTCGAAAGCGGGATGAACTCCTAGCACCAGATCGTATGCGAGCAATTCAAGAAAAATTGGCGGCATTCTTCCTTGACCACGTGATCACTGAAAACGGAGAATACTATGTGGACCCTGTGTTCTTACAATTTAATTAGGAGATTATATTGTAAGAGATAATTATTGTATATATGTAGCCGGTAGTGTCGGATAGATATACGAGAACTTGTTGTTCGACCAATCTCTCGGAGAAGGAGAGGTGGTCGATATCACTTCTCTCTGTATGCATATGTTCATGACGATCTTTTGTTTCCTTCATTTGATTACTAGCTAGCGTGTCTAGTCCTCTCCATACGTATATAGTACGTAGCGTCGACCAAGCACGGAGATAAGAGAGGACACTTCTCTCTATTAATTAGCTAGCTAACACAATATATGAAACACCTAAATTAATCCCCCAAAACCCCCAACCCCCCTTCAAAAAAAAAAAAACAAAAACCCCAACCCCTGAAATGCTGACGCGTGGATGCCTATTGGTCCCGGTTAGTGCCACCAACCGGGACCAAAGGCCCTCCTGCCTGGGCTCGCCGCACCGGCCACGTGGAGGCCCATCTGTCCCGATTCGTGTAAGAACCGGGACTAAAGGGTTAGGGCATTAGTAACGACCCTTTAGTCCCGGTTCAAAAACTGGGACAAAAGGCCCTTACCAACCGGGACAATAGGCCCTTTTTCTACTAGTGCTACAACATTCCTATGAACCAAAAAAGACCTAAGTATGCACGCACAAGAAAGCAAGTATAGCGATATTACGTTGTAGAAACACGTATTTTAGTATTACATCTTAAAGAAAATACATTCGTATAAGCATAGTTTAAAAAAACTTCATAGAAGAGATGTTGTTGTATGTGTTAGTAGAAGAAGATAGGTTTACAACCAGAACATACAGCTAGATTTTGTCTAACTGAGAGGAAAAAGTAGACCCAAAACCTCAGCCCCCACCATATGCATCCGAAATGACTCTAACAAAGGCATGTTCCCTCATCCTCACTAACTCTGATCTTGAGTGTGGTGTCACTGACTCCCCTAGTCGTGGAAAAAATCTGTATGTTCCAATCTTTCCAAATTCGCCAAGTGCAGTATGAGGTGACCCCATGAAAATGCATTTTCTCCTCCTTTGGAACCTGATTTCCATCCACCAGTCATAGATGGGAGTGATGTTCTAGGAACTGGGGGAGGCAACAGCTGGTATCACGACCAAAAGGCCACTGGTGGCCATACCTGCCTCGCAAAGCTGCAAGAAAAGAACATGTGATCCGCCATCTCTTGGCAAGAGCCACACGTCGGGCAAATCTGAATGCATGTCCATCTGTAGCGCAACAACTTATTGGCCATGAGGATGCGGCCGTGCCAAACCAGCCAGGATAAGGACCTCACCTTGTTCTATATATGCAACCTAACATATAGCTTGAGGAAATAGAGCTTGCGTTCTTCATTCAAGTTGCATTTACTCGTCAGTGCAAATAGAGATTGAGTTTTTCTTATAGCCACTGAAGTCTGAGATATCTGCACACAACAATGTCCACATGATCAAGTTTGCTGTGTAAAATAATAAACTGGGCAGCTTGATGCATGCCTCGGTTCAGCCCCTTCTTATATAATATACAAGAGAGTTACAGAGTTTGGTATAAATACAATGAGACTATAATAA
>NC_057811.1:41524683-41526069 GCF_018294505.1 Triticum aestivum | reverse complement strand
GAAACTATCTATTTGGTGGGAGTTTAACTTGCACGCCAAGGTTATCATGAGCCGTCGGACAGTAGGTCTCTAACACGCCCCCGCAGTCTGAGCCAGGAACGGGGGTGACCTGAAGACTGGACTGAAAATCGCGGAAGAGAGCCGTAGGTAAACCCTTGGTGAAGATGTCCGCAAATTACAGAGCTGGCGGAACATGAAGAACACGAACTGCTCCGAGGGCGACCTTCTCCCGGACAAAATGAATGTCTAACTCGATATGTTTCGTGCGACGATGTTGTACCGGGTTAGCTGACAAGTATATCGCGCTTACGTTGTCGCAATAGACGATAGTAGCGGTCGAGATGGGCCTGTGAAGCTCCTGTAATAACTAACGAACCTAGCAGGACTCTGCAACGACCGCAGCAACAGCTCTGTACCCGGCCTCTGCGCTAGATCGAGAGACTGTCGTCCGTCGGGCGGACCAGGAGACGATATTATCTCCAAGATACATGCAAAATCCCGAAGTGGAGCGACGTGTATCCGGGCATCCAGCCCAATCAGCATCTGAGTAGGCGGTAAGAGAATGTGTAGAAGTGCGGTGTAAAGAAAGACCATGATCGAGGGTGCCATTAAGATAGCAAAGGATGCGTTTAATGAGAGAAAAGTGAGGTTCACGAGGGTCATGCATATGAAGACAGACTTGCTGGACAGCATAAGCAATGTCCGGGCGAGTGAGAGTAGCATATTGGAGTGCACCGGCAAGGCTACGATAGAGAGAGGGATCGGGGACTGGAGGACCGGTAGAGGAAGGAAGTTTGGCGTTAGTATCAATAGGGGTAGTAACCGAGGGATAGTCGCGCATGCCAGCACGAGATAAGATGTCAAGGATATATTGCCGTTGAGAGAGATGAAGACCAGAAGCCGAACGAGTAACTGAGATACCAAGGTCCTTCATGGCAAACTCACGAGCCATGGAATTGCTGATGGTAGTAAGGAAAGATAAGGAGGATGCGGTGAGAACAATATCATCCACATAGAGAAGAAGATAGGCCGTGGAAGGACCTTGATGGAAGATGAAAAGAGAAGCATCAGATTTTGATTCGGTGAACCCAATGGAACGAGCGAAGGATGCGAAGCGTTGGAACCAGGCACGGGGCGCCTGTTTGAGCCCATATAAGGATTTGAGGAGACGACAAACGTGAGTGGGATGACGAGATTCAACCAGATGGTTGCTGGCTATAGACTACCTCATCAAGATGACCATGAAGGAAGGCATTTTTTACATCAAGTTGGTGGATAGGCCAAGACTGTGAGATGGCTAGAGAAATAACAATATGAATAGTGGCTATTTTGACGACAGGGCTAAATGTTTCATCGAAATCAACCGTCGGTTGTTGAGAGAAGCCA
>NC_057811.1:41515481-41524344 GCF_018294505.1 Triticum aestivum | reverse complement strand
GGTGGCGGTGGAGCCGGGGGCGAAGATGTGGTAGGAGGGGTGGCCGGAGTGGCAGGGGCAGTAGCCAGCGTGGCAGGAGGGGTAGCCGGCGTGAGTGGTGTAGGTGGCATGGAGGGGGAGGGAGGGTCCGGCGTTGGATAGTGGGGGCTAGGGGGTGCATGCATAGTGGGTGTAGGGGGTGCATGCATCGTCGGTATAGGTGCATGCATATCAGATGTGGATGGAGAAGAGGTATCTATAATGGGTGGATCAAAAATTTCAGTGCAACGGGGTGGAGTAGGGGATGGTGATGGTTCATATGGAAAAGTGGAGTCGTCGAAAACTACGTGGCGAGAAATAATGATACGATGGGTGGTGAGATCAAGAAACCGATAACCTTCGTGTCGAGAGGGATACCCAAGGAAGACACATTTTGTGTAACGTGGAGAGAGTTTGTTAGCAGATGTAGAGGTGATATTGGGATAACATAGGCAACCAAAGACACGGAGGCTGTTGTATGGTGGTGTAGTACCTAAGAGTAGAGTATATGGGGTGAGAAAATTGGTAGACAAAGTGGGACGAATATTGATGAGGAAGGTGGCACTGTGAAGAGCTTCGGCCCAAAACAATGGTGGGAGAGGGGCTTGAATGAGAAGTGTGCGGATGACATTATTGGTGGTGCGAGTTTCTCGTTCGGCTTTGCCATTTTGTTGAGAGGTATAGGGACAAGAAAATCGAAAGGTAGCACAGAAAGAGTCTAACTTGGTATTGTCGAATTCACGACCATTATCACTTTGGATGGCAACAATGGGTAGTATAATCATCAACTATCACAAGATAATATAGATAACCAGAAGTGCTGGGTACAGGCGATGTCCAAAGATCACAATGTAGTAAAGCAAAGGGTTTAACAGTATATGAAGTCGAAGGATAAAAGGGCAATCTAACATGACAACCAAGTTGACAAGCATGACATATAGATGGTGTAACTCTAGAAGACGGAATATTCTGATGGTGGCGGAGATGCTTCATGGTGTGATAACCGGGATGACCCAAACGACGATGCCAGATGTCGAGGGAGACGGTGATGATGTGGGCTTCGGGTGGTGGTGGTGGACATACATAGTAGAGTGGTCCGGAGCTATTGCATCGAAGAATCTCAATTCGAGTAGGAAGTGCCTTCACAAAAAAATCCCAAGGGTCAAACTCAATAGAAAAATAATTATCAGTTGTGAGTTGACGAATAGAGAGAAGATTCTTGATTATGTGAGGAACAACGAGGACATGATTTAAATAGAGAGGTTGAGACAGAGAGGGTAAAGTGTGGGAACCAATAGGAGAGATAGGTAAGGAAGCACCATTACCAACGGTGATTGTGTGAGCATTAGAAGGGGTGTAAGTGGAGAGTATACCAGGGTTAGATTCCATGTGGGAGGATGCAACCGAGTCCATGTACCACTCTTGGTTGCCGGAGAGTTGCATGTTGTTGAGCGCGGTGATGAGAGCCGGGTCGACGTGTGCTACCTCTTGAGCACTGCGTTGGTTTTCCCTTGAAGAGGAAAGGGTGATGCAGTAAAGTAGCGTAAGTATTTACCTCAGTTTTTTGAGAACCACGGTATCAATCCAGTAGGAGGCCACGCACGAGTCCCTCACACCTACACAAACAAATAAATCCTCCCAACCAACGCAATAAAGGGGTTCTCAATCCCTTCACGGTCACTTACGAGAGTGAGATCTGGTTGATATGATAAGATAATATTTTTGGTATTTTTATGATAAAGATGCAAATTAAAATAAAAGGCAATAAAAATACCTAAGTGTTGGAAGATTAATATGATGGAAAATAGACCCGGTGGCCATAGGTTTCACTAGTGGCTTCTCTCGAGAGCATAAGTATTACGGTGGGTGAACAAATTACTGTTGAGCAATTGAGAGAATTGAGCATAGTTATGAGAATATCTAGGTATGATCATGTATATAGGCATCACGTCTGAGACAAGTAGACCGACTCCTGCCTGCATCTACTACTATTACTCCACACATCGACCGCTATCCAGCATGCATCTAGAGTATTAAGTTCATAAGAACAGAGTAACGCTTTAAGCAAGATGACATGATGTAGAGGGATAAACTCATGCAATATGATATAAACCCCATCTTGTTATCCTCGATGGCAACAATACAATACGTGCCTTCCTGCCCCTATTGTCACTGGGTAAGGACACCGCAAGATTGAACCCAAAGCTAAGCACTTCTTCCATTGCAAGAAAGATCAATCTAGTAGGCCAAACCAAACTGATAATTCGAAGAGACTTGCAAAGATAACCAATCATACATAAAAGAATTCAGAGAAGATTCAAATATTGTTCATAGATAAACTTGATCATAAACCCACAATTCATCGGCCTCAACAAACACACCGCAAAAGAAGATTACATCGAATAGATCTCCACAAGAGAGGGGGAGAACATTGTATTGAGATCCAAAAAGAGAGAAGAAGCCATCTAGCTAATAACTGTGGACCAGAAGGTCTGAGGTAAACTACTCACACATCATCGGAGAGCCATCTAGCTAATAACTATGTAGAAGCCCTCCGCGATCGATGCCCCCTCCGGCGGAGCTCCGGAAAAGGCCCCAAGATGGGATCTCTCGGGTAAATAAGGTTGCGGCGGTGGAATTAGGTTTTTGGCTCCGTATCTGGTAGTTTGGGGGTACGTAGGTATATATAGGAGGAAGAAGTACGTCGGTGGAGCAACGTGGGGCCCACGAGGGTGGAGGGCGTGCCCCCTACCTCGTGCCTTCCTGGTTGATGTCTTGACGTAGGGTCCAAGTCCTCTGGATCATGTTCGTTCCGAAAATCACGTTCCCGAAGGTTTCATTTCATTTGGACTCCGTTTGATATTCTTTTTCTGCGAAACTCTGTAATAGGCAAAAACAGCAATTCTGGGCTGGGCCTCCGGTTAATAGGTTAGTCCAAAAATAATATAAAACTGTATAATAAAGCCCAATAATGTCCAAAACAGAATATAATATAGCATGGAACAATAAAAAAATTATAGATACGTCGGAGACGTATCAAGCATCCTCAAGCTTAATTCCTGCTCATCCTCGAGTAGGTAAATGATAAAAACAGATTTTTTGATGTGGAATGCTACTTAGCATAATTTCAATGTAATTCTTCTTATTGTGGCACGAATGTTCAGTTTTAATATGATTCAGGATAAGAGTTTGATGTTGACATAAAAACAATAATACTTCAAGCATGCTAACCAAGCAATTATGTCTTATCAAAATAACATATCCAAAGCAAGTTATCCCTACAAAATCATATAGTCTGGCTATGCTCCATCTTCCCCACACAAAATATTCATATCATGTACAACCCCGATTTTAGCCAAGCAATTGGTTCATACTTTTTAACGCGCTTCAGCCTTTTCAATTCTTACGCAATACATGAGCGCAAGCCATGGATATAGCACTATGGTGGAATAAGGTATAATGGTAGGGGTTATGTGGGAAGACAAAAAAGGAGTAAGTCTCACATCAACGAGGCTAATCAACGGGCTATGGAGATGCCCATCAATTGTTGTTAATGCAAGGAGTAGGGATTGCCATGCAACAGATGCACTAGAGCTATAAGTGTATGAAAGCTCAAAAAGAAACTAAGTGGGTGTGCATCCAACTTGCTTGCTCACGAAGACCTCGGGCATTTTGAGGAAGCCCATCATTGGAATATACAAGCCAAGTTCTATAATGAAATTTCCCACTAGTATATGAAAGTGAAAAAATAAGAGACTCTCTATTATGAAGATCACGGTGCTACTTTGAAGCACAAATGTGGTAAAAGGATAGTAACATTGTCACTTCTCTCTTTTTCTCTCATTTTTTTTATTTCGGCCTTTTTTATGGCCTCTTTTTTTTAGTCCGGAGTCTCATCCCAACTTGTGGGGGAATCATAGTCTCCATCATCCTTTCCTCACTTGGGACAATGCTCTAATAATGATGATCATCACACTTTTATTTTACTTACAACTCATGAATTACAACTCAATACTTAGAACAAAATATGACTCTATGTGGATGCCTCCGGCGATGTACCGGGATATGCAATGAATCAAGAGCGACATGTATGAAATAATTATGAATGGTGGCTTTGCCACAAATACAATGTCAACTACATGATCATGCAAAGCAATATGACGATGATGGAACGTGTCATGATAAACAAAACGATGGAAAGTTGCAAGGCAATATATCTCGGAATGGCTATGGAAATGCCATAATAGGTAGGTATGGTGGCTGTTTTGAGGAAGATATAAGGAGGTTTATGTGTGATAGAGCGTATCATATCACGGGGTTTGGATGCACCGGCGAAGTTTGCACCAGCTCTGAAGGTGAGAAAGGGCAATGCACGGTACCGAAGAGGCTAGAAAATTGCGGGAAGGTAAGTGTGCGTACAATCCATGGACTCACATTAGTCATAAAGAACTCATATACTTATTGCAAACATTTATTAGCCCTCGAAGCAAAGTACTACTACGCATGCTCCTAAGGGAAGGGTTGGTAGGAGTTAACCATCGCGCGATCCCGACCGCCACACAAAGGATGACAATCAATAAATACCTCATGCTCCGACTTCGTTACATAACGGTTCACCATACGTGCATGCTACGGGAATCACAAACTCCAACACAAGTATTTTTCAATTCCACAATTACTCAACTAGCACAACTATGATATTACAACCTTTATATCTCAAAATAATTATCTAGTATCAAATTTATCATGATATTTAGTTAAAGCAAATTGCCATGCTATTTTATAGGACTCTCAAAATGATATAAGTGAAGCATGAGAGAACAATAGTTTCTATAAAACAAATCTACCGCCGTGCTCTAAAAGATATAAGTGAAGTACTAGAGCAAAACTATATAACTCAAAAGATATAAGTGAAGCACATAGAGTATTCTAACAATTTCTGAATCATGTGTGTCTCTCTTAAAAGGTGTGTACAGCAAGGATGATTGTGGTAAACTAAAAACAAAGACTCAAATAATACAAGACGCTCCAAGCGAAACACATATCATGTGGTGAATAAAAATATAGCTCCAGGTAAAGTTACCGATGGAAGTAGACGAAAGAGGGGATGCCTTACGGGGCATCCCCAAGCTTTGGCTTTTAGGTGTCCTTAGATTATCTTGGGGGTGCCATGGGCATCCCCAAGCTTAGGCTCTTGCCACTCCTTGTTCCATAATCCATCAAATCTTTCGCCCAAAACTTGAAAACTTCACAACACAAAACTTGACAGAAAATCTCGTGAGCTCCGTTAGCGAAAGAAAACAAGACACCACTTCAAGGTACTGTAATGAACTCATTCTTTATTTATATTGGTGTTAAACCTACTGTATTCCAACTTCTCTATGGTTTATAAACTATTTTACTAGCCATAGATTCATCAAAATAAGCAAACAATACAAGAAAAACAGAATCTGTCAAAAGCAGAACAGTCTGTAGTAATCTGTAACTAACGCAAACTTCTGGAACTCCAAAAATTCAGCCAAAATAGGACGACCTAGATAATTTGTTTATTGATCAGCAGCAATTGGAATCAATATTTTATCACGTTCTGGTGATTTTTAACAATTATTTTTGTGAACAGAAAGTTTCTGGAATTTTCAGCAAGATCAAATAACTATCATCCAAGATGATCCTATAGGTTTAACTTGGCACAAACACTAATTAAAACATAAAAACACATCTAACCAGAGGCTAGATCAAATATTTATTCCTAAACAGAAGCAAAAAAAAACTAAAAATAAAATTGGGTTGCCTCCCAACAAGCGCTATCGTTTAACGCCCCTAGCTAGGAATTGATAATTTTAATGATGCTCACATCAAAGACAAGAATTAAAGCACAAAGAGAGCATCATAAAACACGTGACAAACACATCTAAGTCTAACATACTTCCTATGCATAGGCATCTTATAGGCAAACAAATTATCAAGGCAAACAAAAACTAGCATATGCAAGGAAGCGGAAAGAAACAATAACAATCTCAACATGACGAGAGGTAATTTAGTAAAATGCAAATTCCTACAACCATATTTTCCTCTCTCATAATAATTACATGTAAGATAAAAAGCAAATTCAACAATATATCTATCACATAAAATTTTCTTTACATGATCCACATGCATGCAAAGTTGACACTCTTCCGAAATAGTGGGATTAACATTAACTAAAGTCATGACCTCTCCAAACCCACTTTTATCAAAAAATTCATAAGATTGAATATTCTTCAAATATGTGGGATCTAAAGTTGACACTCTTCCAAACCCACTTTCAATATTATTGCAAGCAATATTATCAATCTCATATTCATCATGGGGATTAAATAAATTTTCAAGATCATAAGAAGAATCACCCCAATCATGATCATTGCAACAAGTAGTAGACATAGCAAAACTAGCATCCCCAAGCTTAGGGTTTTGCATATTATTAGCACAATTGACATCAAGAGAATTTATAGTAAAATCATTGAAATCATTCTTTTCATCGAAGGAACTATCAAGCATGGGTGCAATAGCAACGATCCCATTTTAACATAAGGAACTATAGCAATTTTGTCTTCATAAATATTGGCATCATGGCCACAAGAATAGCAAGCATCATGTTCATCAAGGGATATTTCTACCAAATCATCGGAATCATCATTATCTATAGATTCGTGCATATCATTATTTTCTTCCAAAGCAACGGTCATTCTTTCAATAAATTCTTGGACATGGACATTATGAGCAAAGTTTTCATTGCAATATTTATGTATGACGGAATTTCCAGATTTGTTGAGAGTAAAATCATACTTTTCAATCAAAGAAGCAACTTCATGAGCACCCTTAAAAACGACAAATTCTTTAATTTTTTCGATATCATAGTAGCTATAAACACCCTTTGCATAAGAAGATAAGATTTCATTATCATTGAACTCACATAGCTAGGGAAGGTGTTTTTAGGGTTCTTAGAGCAACAAGTAAAATCACAAATTTCACAAAGATTCCAGGCATAGCATAGCAAACTATTTATATGATACCATAAGAACTTCCCTTTTTCAGACAAACGATGACGCACAAAATGAGCATGCTCATCTAAGGATTTCCCATCAACTAGGCTAGTTGGGGTTTCAGCACGAGCGCATAAGGATCGAAGATGATCCAAGTAGAACACTTTAAGTGGATCCATATCAATAGATTTTCAGCAAGCGAAGATGAAAGCATATAGAAGGCACAAGGAAACACAAACAAAGATACATACGAGAAGAAGGCGAACGAAAAAGAGAGGGCGAATAATACGTCAAGGGTGAAGTGGGGGAGAGGAAAACGAGAGGCAAATGGCAAATAATGTAATGCCGGAGATAAGGGTTTGTGATGGGTACTTGGTATGTTGACTTTTGCGTAGACTCGCCAGCAACGGCGCCAGAAATGGCTCGTTGACGGGAGTCAAATCTTGACTTGACTTCGCGTAAGCCTCCCCGGCAACAGCGCCAGAAATCCTTCTTGCTACCTCTTGAACACTGCGTTGGTTTTCCCTTGAAGAGGAAAGGGTGATGCAGTAAAGTAGCGTAAGTATTTCCCTCAGTTTTGAGAACCAAGGTATCAATCCAGTAGGAGGCCACGCACGAGTCCCTCGCACCTACACAAACAAATAAATCCTCGCAAACAACGCAATAAAGGGGTTGTCAATCCCTTCACGGTCACTTACGAGAGTGAGATCTGGTAGATATGATAAGATAATAATTTTGGTATTCTTATGACAAAGATGCAAAGTAAAATAAAAGGCAATAAAAATAACTAAGTGTTGGAAGATTAATATGATGGAAAATAGACCCGGAGGCCATAGGTTTCACTAGTGGCTTCTCTCGAGAGCATAAGTATTACGGTGGGTGAACAAAGTACTATTGAGAATTGACAGAATTGAGCATAGTTATGAGAATATCTAGGTATGATCATGTATATAGGCATCACGTCCGAGACAAGTAGACCGACTCCTGCCTGCATCTACTACTATTACTCCACACATCGACCGCTATCCAGCATGCATCAAGAGTATTAAGTTCATAAGAACAGAGTAACGCTTTAATCAAGATGACATGATGTAGAGGGATAAACTCATGCAATATGATATAAACCCCATCTTGTTATCCTCGATGGCAACAATACAATACGTGCCTTGCTGCCCCTACTGTCACTGGGAAAGGACACCGCAAGATTGAACCCAAAGCTAAGCACTTCACCCATTGCAAGAAAGATCAATCTAGTAGGCCAGACCAAACTGATAATTCGAAGAGACTTGCAAAGATAACCAATCATACATAAAAGAATTCAGAGAAGATTCAAATATTTTTCATAGATAAACTTGATCATAAACCCACAATTCATCGGTCTCAACAAACACACCGCAAAAGAAGATTACATCGAATAGATCTCCACAAGAGAGGGGGAGAACATTGTATTGAGATCCAAAAAGAGAGAAGAAGCCATCTAGCTAATAACTATGGACACGAAGGTCCGAGGTAAACTACTCACACATCATCAGAGAGGCCATGGTGTTGATGTAGAAGCCCTCCGTGATCGATGCCCCCTGCGGCGGAGCTCCGAAAAAGGCCCCAAGATGGGATCTCACGGGTACAAAAGGTTGCGGCGGTGGAATTAGGTTTTTGGCTCCGTATCTGGTAGTTTGGTGGTACGTAGGTATATATAGGAGGAAGAAGTACGTCGGTGGAGCAACATGGGGACCACGAGGGTGGAGGGCGCGCCCAGGGGGGGTAGGCGCGCCCCCTACCTCGTGCCTTCCTGGTTGATGTCTTGACATAGGGTCCAAGTCCTC
>NC_057811.1:41334872-41470483 GCF_018294505.1 Triticum aestivum | reverse complement strand
CAAGTCTCCGTGAAGAGTCTCCACCTTTCTGTCCCTTTTCTACTTCTGTCGTCTATCTTCCGTTCAACATCAAATTTGAGGCGTACGTGGAATGAGCACAAACAGGAGGAATTTAACCTGCACGAGTTGCTGTTTGTAACCATCAATGATTGGCCCGCTCTCAGTAACCTTTTAGGACAGACAAACAAGGGATACCACGCATGCACGCACTGTTTAGATGACACTGAAAGTATATACCTGGACAAATGCAGGAAGAATGTGTACCTGGGCCATCGTCGATTTCTTCCGACCAACCATCAATGTCGAAAGAAAGGCAAGCATTTCAAAGGCGAGGCAGATCACCGAAAGAAGCCCGCCATGCGTATCGGTGATCACGTACTTGCTATGGTCAATGATTTACACGTAATCTTTGGAAAGGGTCCCGGCGGACTAGCTGTTCCGAATGACGCCGAGGGACACGCACCCATGTGGAAGAAGAAATCTATATTTTGGGACCTACCCTACAGGAAGGACCTAGAGGTCCGCTCTTCAATCGACGTGATGCACGTGACGAAGAACCTTTGCGTGAACCTGCTAGGCTTCTTGGGCGTGTATGTGAAGACAAAAGATACACCTGAGGCACGGGAGGACCTGCAACGTTTGCACGAAAAAGATAGCATGCCTCCGAAGCAGTATGAAGGTCCTGCCAGCTATGCTCTTACGAAAGAAGAGAAAGAAATCTTCTTTGAATGCCTGCCTAGTATGAAGGTCCCGACTGGCTTCTCGTCGAATATAAAGGGAATAATAAATATGCCAGAGAAAAAGTTCCAGAACATAAAGTCTCATGACTGCCACGTGATTATGACGCAACTGCTTCCGGTTGCATTGAGGGGGCTTCTACCAGAAAACGTCCGATTAGCCATTGTGAAGCTATGTGCATTCCTCAATGCAATCTCTCAGAAGGTGATCGATCCAGAAATCATACCAAGGCTAAGGAGTGATGTGGCGCAATGTCTTGTCAGTTTCGAGCTGGTGTTCCCACCATCCTTCTTCAATATCATGACACACGTCCTAGTTCATCTAGTCGACGAGATTGTCATTCTGGGGCCCGTATTTCTACACAATATGTTCCCCCTTTGAGAGGTTCATGGGAGTCCTAAAGAAATATGTCCGTAACCACGCTAGGCCAGAAGGAAGCATCTCCATGGGCCATCAAACAGAGGATGTCATTGGGTTTTGTGTTGACTTCATTCCTGGCCTTAAGAAGATAGGTCTCCCTAAATCGCGGTATGAGGGGAGACTGACTGGAAAAGGCACGCTAGGAGCAGACTCAATAATATGCAGGGACGGGCATTCTTGGTCTCAAGCACACTACACAGTTCTACAGAACTCTACCTTGGTGACCCCGTATGTCGATGAACACAAGAACAGTCTGCGCTCCAAACAACCGGAGCAGTGTGACGACTGGATTACATGTGAACACATCAGGACTTTCAGCAGTTGGTTGGAAACATGTCTCAGAGGTGACACCACTGTTTGTGATGAGTTGTACTCGTTGTCCAGGGGACCATCTTCGACTGTATTGACTTACAAAGGATACGAGATAAATGGGAATACATTTTACACGATCGCCCAAGATCAAAAGAGCACCAACCAAAACAGCGGTGTCCGCTTTGATGCAGCAACCGAGAGGGAAAAAGACACATATTATGGTTACATAATGGACATATGGGAACTTGACTACAGACATGATTTTAAGGTCCCTTTGTTTAAGTGCAAATGGGTCAATCTGTCAGGAGGCGGGGTACAGGTAGACCCACAGTACGGAATGACAACAGTGGATCTGAACAATCTTGTGTACACTGACGAACCGTTCATCCTAGCCAATGATGTGGCACGGGTTATCTATGTGAAGGACATGTCTACCAGACCGAGAAAAAGAAAAGATAAGGAAGCGAATACATCATACGATGGGCCAAAGCGCCACATAGTTCTTTCAGGAAAAAGGGACATTGTGGGAGTGGAGGGCAAGACAGACATGTCTGAAGATTATGAAAAGTTTCATGAAATTCCTCCCTTCAAAGTCAAGGCTAACCCAAACATCCTGATAAACGATGAAGATTACCCATGGTTACGGCGCAATAAGCAAATGACACAAGCGAAGAAAAAGTGAAGACTTTCTCCCGCAACTATTATGATGATACCATGCCAACTTTGTAACCGACGAGTATGATACCATTGTCCGTTTTGTACACGAAGTGCATCTAGTTTTTGCCGTAACCCTCTCAAGTTTCTTCCACATGCTATGTGGATGAAATGATGATACCATGCCAACTTTCAACCTTTTCAGAGTTCATTTGAAATGCTTTTCAATTTTAGGGTCTTATAGCTCAAAATAATTAGTAAATGCATGAAAAATGGTGCATGAAAAATAACAAATAAAATAAATAAGTAATTAGAAACAAAATAATATAAACTTTATTAAAATATATAAGTAGAAACAAAATAAAATAAACTTTAATAAAATTTATGAAACTAAAATTAACAAAGTATTTTCTGTTCAAAACATTATAAGAAACCTTTAGTATTATTGAAACTAAAATCATATAAAATTGATGCAACTAAAATTATCGAAGTATTTTCTGTTCAAAATCATTAAAAGCAAAAAGAATTTTCATAAAGAACTTTTTTTGTTAGAAACTTTAATAGCAAAAAGAATTATCATAAAGTAAAATAAATAAGTAATTAGAAACAAAATAAAATAAAATAAATAAGTATTTTGTTGTTAGTAGAAACAAAATAAAATAAATAAAGCAAAAAAGAAAACAAAAAAACTGGGAAAAATAAAAAAATGCCACCTACTGGGCCACCACGGCCTGAATACGACTAGAAACCCATACATGGGCCAGGATTTAGGCCCACAGAAGGCCCAGCAGGCTCACAGGCATAGCAGTGCAAGATTAGGCCCAGAGGCCTGCAGTTCAGAGGAGTTCAATGGAGATGGCGGGGCAGGGCTTATAAACAGGTCCTGCCGCTCCTCGGCTAGCGAGGTGGGACTAAACATCCCACCGCACCGCGGCTTTGGCAGGCGCGGGACATAGGTCCCGGTTGGTGCCACGAACCGGGACCAATGCACACCTTTGGTCCCGGTTCGTGGCACCAACCGGAACCAATGCCCCCCTTTAGTCCCGGTTGGTGCCACCAACCGGGACCAAAGGCCGCCGCTTCCCGCCCTTTGGGCTGCTAAAAAGAGACCTTTGGTCCCGGTTGGTGGAACCAACCGGGACTAAAGGGAGGCATTGGTCCCGGTTGGTGCCACGAACCGGGACCAAAGCTCTGGGTATATAACCAATACTTGTGAAAATTTTCATCTTCATCTCGCAGTTGCCCTTGACGACCCCTCGACGACATCGACGCCGCCAGGCTGCCCCGACGCCGCCCGCCGCCCCCGCCGTCGCCGTCGCCCGCGCCCGTCGTCGCCGTCGCCCGCGCCCTCGCCGTCGCCGCGCCCTTGCTCGACGTCGTCGCCGCGCGCCGTCCCTGCCCCGACGCGCGCCGCCCCTGCCCCGCGCCCTCGCCGTCCCCGCGCCCTCGCCCGTCGCCGTCGCCCGCGCCCTCGCCGTCGCTGCGCCCTCGCCCGACGTCGTCGCCGCGCGCCGCTCCTGCCCCGATGTATTTTTTAGATATATGTATTTTTTAATGTATGTTCATATATGTATGTATGTATTTTTTACATGTTTTTTGTATGTATGTATGTATTTTTTCAATTGTAATGATGTTTTAAAAATACATATATGCAAAAGTTAGATTTTTAGAAAAGTTTTAACTATATATGTTCTCTGAGTGTGGGTACTGTCATGAAGTTGGAGTAATTTTTGTGGTTGTAAAAGAGTTAGGAAAATTTAGAATGTGCTAAATATGTCAAAAATGTTTTTTTGTTCATAGAAAGTTTTTTGTTCATAGAAAGTTTTTTGTTCATATACAGAAAGTTTTTATATATGACTATGGATATATGAGCAATGATGATCCATGGATGTATGCATTGATATATATGAGAAACGATGTTCATAGAATATTTACCAAGTATATATGTATTTTTGTTCATAGCATTTGTTTCCATTTATATATGTATGTGGCTATAAATGGATATATATGAGAAATGATGATCCATGGAAAAGTTTTATATATGCAAAAGTTACATTTTTAGAAAAATTTTATATATCTAGCTAGGAAAGGAAGAACAAGAAAAAGAAGGAGAGGAAAAACGAAAATAAGAAGAGGAAGAAAGGAGAAGAAGAGGAGAGGAAGAAGAGGAGAAATAAAAAAGAAGAGGAAAAAAGAAGAAAAAGAAGAGGAGAAGAAGAAAGGAATAGAGGAGAAGAAGAAAAAATAGAGAAGGAATAGAGGAGAAGAAGAAAAAAATAGATATTCTATTTTTTCTCTATTCCTTTCTTCTTCTCCTCTTTTTTTTCTTCTTTTTTTCTTCGATCTTCTCCTCTATTCCTTTCTTCTTCTCCTCTTTTTATTTCTTCTTTTTTTCTTCAATCTTCTCCTCTATTAATATCTTCTTCTCCTCTTTTTATTTCTTCTTCGTCTTCTTATTTTTTATCGGATATGTCCTTGTCGATATACCCCGTGTCCCGATAACTTCAACACGAGGGGGGGGGTTCGACCTACCCCCTCCTCGATAACATTATTTTCCCATGTATGTATGTCGTCGTTGTCGATATAACCCCCTCCCGGATAACTTCGACCGTGATAACTTATACCACGGGAGCACCCCCCGGCCCTCTCGCTCGACCAAAACTCTCGAGGACACCCAAACCCTAGAAAAAAACAATGTCGGTCTCCTACCCTCTCCTGCCGCGCCCCTACCCTTGAAGCGTTGCCGAGGCCACCCCAAACCCGGAATAAGCTAGGTCTACGTTTGCACTAATATATCCACCTGCTGTCATGTTTGTGTAATAATTGCCATGTTGTAATATTTACAGAAACAATGGAGCACGGACGAGATGAGGAAGCAGAAGAGGTGTTGGGGGACATAATCTTAGCCGGAGGTGATATCTTGTCGTATCTTAACGACAATGATGGTCTGGAAGAACAGGGTGAAGAAGCAGGCTACGGTGATCGAAGAGTGGAGGAGGAAAGACATGATTATGATGGCTCCGGTGACCCAATGCTGGTGCAAGAAGGAGCCCGTGGTGACGGCTCCGGTGACCGAACAGAGTCCGGCCAGGTAAATATATTAATTAAGCCTGTGCTGACTAGCTAATTGATGCATTCATTGTTTTGGTATGTACACATATTAATTAACTCTCGTCTTTCTTCTTTTTTCTAGCCCTCCGGATCGAGCACAACTTCGGTAAAGGGACGAGGCCCGAAGAGAAAGTTGCGCTCGGATGAAAGGTTTGAGATCACAGCAATCGTGCGCGACGGCCAACCGATTGAACCCATCCGGACGAAGGAAGCATTTGTTGCTCAGTGCGGGGTTCTTGTTAGGGACAAGATCCCGATCAGCATCCACCAATGGTATAAGCCTAAGAAGGAAGACCCTGAGGTGTCTTATGTCAATGATATGCAGAAAGATGATCTTTGGACTGAGCTGAAGGCAAATTTCACCCTACCGCCAGAGGAGGATCCGGAGAAGCCAGTTAAAGAGCAATTAACACTACAAGGATCCGAGTCTATTGCAACAAAATCATTCATCGCAATAAGTGCCCAATTGTCGCAATAGGTACCAATTGCCACAACATGATGTTCGTTGCCAACCATTGCGACAGGACACATGGTAATAGGTTATTGCCACAAAAAAAGAAACGTGGCAAGAAAGCGTGCTATTGCAACAACCATGCGACAAGTTGCCACATTCTCCCTCGTGGCAGCTCGCATTTTATGCCACAATTTGGTTTGTGGCGATAGCTTAATGCAACAAGTGCCAAATCGTGCCGGGATTTGTGGCAATAACCTATGCCAACAACTCTTTTCTCGTGGCGCATGTTCATCCGTGGTAATAGTCAATTGTGGCAATGCCCTAGTGATGTAAGGCAACGTCTCTCCGGACGTGGTAATACTAAAATTACAGCATGATCATTTTGGTGGTGATAAATTACAGCATAATCATTTTGGTGGTGATAAATAGTTGTCATAACAGAAAGACATTTGTGGTGAAAGGCTGTTGCGACAATACAGACTTTTCATGGCGAAAGGACTATTCCAACAAAACTGAATTGGTGGCGACAAGTAGTTATCTCAATGGACTGTCTGTTTGTAGTGGTAAGTTATTGCGATAATATAAAGTGTAGCATCGCAACAACCTAGTGCAACAAAATAGGTCGGCATGGCAACTAAGATTTGATGCAACGCAACATTCTTCATTGTGCCACCATGTTCCAACCAAAAATAGGTTGTGGCAATAGCCTATTGCAACCAGAAAAAAACATACATGCATTCAATTACATGATTCAGATAATACATATATGATGTACATTCATACAATGTCAATATTTGCATAGCCAATATCCATCAAATGAAACTGAAATATAATTTAGCACGCATTCAACATACTGAATGTGCCAACCTAATTAAGAGCGAAGAGTAAATTGTCCGTGGTCTAGAGTCCATTCTACTTAAATCTTTGGATCCTGCAATGAAGAAATCAAAATTTTAGTTAGCTCAAGTTAATTGAAAATAGAAAATAATTAGTCAAGAAAAGAAAGAAACAACACAACGACTAATTAGCATAAAGATATAACCACTGTCATGACAATTGTATAATTACTATGTTCATACATGCATAGTACCTTTCTGCCCAATTGTTATGACTACAACAACTAGCAAGCAAATGCTTGTACCTGATGTACCACTCCATTAACAATCAGGTGCAATGAAAAAAGAATTGGATAATTTCACAAAAGAATTTGTAGTTCAAACACAAGAATAATTACCTAAATTAATAAAACATCTAAACTTCTCCGAAAACTGTTCTATTTCTAGCTTCCCTACTTTATGTGCTTCAACAACAACAAAAATACAGTAATGCAAGCAAGTTGACAATTGCACATTATGAATGCTATTTGCGTATCAAATAAAGTTCAACATGAAGACAAACCAAGCTTGTGACTTACCATTGCTCGAAACATTCGAATTGTTGCAGCTTGTATGAGCGTATTGGGAGCAATTACATTGTGCCTTGTACCTAGAGTCCCAGTAGTACTAGCGGTCTGTAAAAGAGTATTTTGCAAGTTTGGATTACTATTTTCTTTGCCAGTCCTTTTCTTATTCATCTGCAAATAGAAGTGCACTTTTAGCAATGCAAGCAAGCAAAATAAATCTTACAAATTTGCAAGCATATGACTAATTACCTGATGTGTTTGCGTCTGTTGGGACAACTGTGCACACTTTGCCATCATGTTTTTCTCAAATTCCAGTGTTGATCTTCGCTCCTCTTCCAACAATCTTTCCGTTTCAGCACGCTCTTCTTTTAACCTCTCCTCAAGGTTTTCTCTCAGCACGCTCCAAGTTAATCCTCTCTTGTGTGCTTTCACGTTCAGCTTGTAATTGATCTTGTAATTTGGTGACCTGATGGCTGAGCTCAAAGTTTATCTTTTGGATCTCTGTTGTAGCACGTGCTTACTCTTCAAATTGTGATTTAATCCTTTTCGGAACCACTTGGTGGTTTGGCCATGTATCCATACCCATGAGGCTATGATGAGTTGCATTGCGGAGTGTCTTTCTATGCGGTCTGGAAAATATTGCTTCTATGTTCACTGGAAACTGGACCTTCAGTTTCATTTTCTTTGTTTCGAACCTCTTTAAATGCTTTGTCCTAAATACAAAAAGTACACCTCGCCCTTTCTTCTTTTTCCATCACTTTCTACAACCCAAACCATACAAGAATTATTGCAGTAATCAGTATTACATTGTAAGAAACAAGGACACAAATATAAACAAAAAAAGTACCATTCTATAGTTGTGCACGGTTGCGGCGAGCATGGGATGGCCATTCGTCCAGTGCACACATGTCATTAGCAGCTAGTACCAGGTTGTTCTTGAGTTCCTGTAAAAGAATTAACAGTTTTGAAGATTAAGCGATCCAGGATTTTCCGTATTATAGCAAATGTTAGAGGTAGCTTAAATGTCATAAACTTTTTACCAGATCTGTGTTGTCCATATTGGTTTTTGTAAGCTGTTATACTTTCCATCCTTGTTATGAGAACATATCCTTTTTTTACTGAACACAAAAACAATTAAGGGACTTAGCATTATCAATTTGCACCATTTAGATAAGTGATTAAGATTTAAGGATGTTGTGTACCTTGCAGAAAGGAGTAATGTGCATCATCTCTTTCCTCTGTAGCGAGCATGTTGTGTACCTTGCAGAAAGGCTTAAAAGATTAAATGAAATCAAATTGTGTTATACCGTGCAGAACAGGAGCGTGGAAAACAGAAGTCTTTTAGCATAGCATATGTCTATGATTTTGATTTAGAAATTAAAAGCTAGGCGTTAAAGATCAAAGCAGAGCACATATAATCAAGTCTATACTGGAGCTGTGAAGCATAGACATGACACACCAACTAGAGCCCATCCTGACAAGGCTACTCCCAATGCATCCAGATGCAGTAATCTAGCCTGAATGTGGTAAGCAAACTACTAGTAGTCTACTACCATGGTTAAATAAGCTGAATGTGGCAGTATGCTTCAGTCTAGCCTGAATGTGGTATGCTTCAGAAAACTTGGTAAGAACAACACAGGCACATTCCGGAATAGTACTAGCACACACACTTCCACCAATAGACTAGGCACCATCAGACTACGCATAACACTCCAAAATACAGAAATACTGGAGTCGTGGTTGTGGTCGCGGCCGCCGGTCATGGCTGTGGTCGTCGTGGCCGAGGCCGTGGACGGCATCGACGACAGCAGGTCGACCGTCTCCCAGCTCGGCGTGTGCGCCGCCGCCGCCGCCGGCGAGGGAGCATGTTGCATCTCGGGGGTTGTTGTAGTACGAAGGCGAGGCGGGCTATTGCATCCCGGCGGCCATGCCGGAGGCGAGACCAAGGAGTGCTGCACGGCGGCCGGCGTCGTGGTAGTTCTACGATGGAAAGGGGGCGCTGCGCTGCACATCTACGAGGAGGAGGATTTTTGGGACAAAGGAAAAACCTGGTAGACTGTATGTTCGATGGACTCCGTTGTGATCCGCGGTGTCGACGCCGTCATGACGCCGTGAGGAGGGAGGAAGCAGAACGAGAGAGCTCAGATCCAATCTTGACGATATGGTGAAGAGAAATAATCGGGAGCACTTATGAGGGGTGTTTAGCGGGGAGGTTAAGATTTTTTTGGCGCAAGACACGACCAAATTATTTGGTGGGAAATTCAAAAAAATTAGAGGGAGACTGAGGGCTTTAGCGGAAATGTTAAACATTATTTCCATAGAGCAGAGTACATGCTTAATTATTATTTTAGAAAGTAATTTTTAAGGGAACATTTAGAATAATGAAATAAATTAGGAAAAATCGAATCAATATGGAATATATCTGGTGCTAAAACTAATATTACTAAAATTTGTTCATAAAAAGGTTATTTCGCTGACTGACCGAGATAGATGTCCTCGTCGTTGGCAATCGTACATGACGGTTGTCATGGCGGGGAGACTACGCAGTCGACACAAGAACAACAGACGAGGCACCGAGCCGGCGAGGGTAATGGAGGTGGTGTGTGCTACACACATTGACAGAAACCTCATATTGGAATGGGTTGTGTTAGTTTTCGTTTTCCTTTTCTTTTGCTAAATGCGTCAACATTTTTTGATTCAGATTTGATGAACTTTTATAAAAAATTGATGAATTTGTTTTTAAAAATCGACGAAGTTTTACAAATTTGATGAACTTTTTTGAAAAATCAATGAAAATTTTCCAAGTATGATAATGTTTTTTACAATTGATGAACTTTTTTTGAAATTCGATGAACTTTTTTCCAAAATCAATCAACTTTCTTTGAAATTGCTGATTTTCTTAAAATTAATAACCTTTTTTCAGAAATAGATAACGTTTTTATGAACTTTTTCAAAATCCGTGAACTTTTTCCAAGTTTGAAAATATTTTTTAAAATTGATGAACTTTTTTGAAAATTCGATGAACTTTTCCCAAAATCAATGAACTTTCTTTGAAATTGCTCATTTTTTTCAAAATTGATATGCTTTGTTTAAAAAAATCGATGAACTTTTATCAAATTTGATGAACTTCTTAAAAAAATCGATTAACTTTTTCCAACTTTCAGAATGTTTTTTAAAATTGATGAACTTTTTTCGAAATCAATGAACTTTTTTCAAAGCCGTGAAATTTTTCCTCAAAATTACGTGAACTTTTCTCTAATTCAATGAAGTTTTTAAAATTCGTGCAAAGTTTTTTCATATAATTTGTGAATAATTTCTTAAATTCATGAACTTTTAGTTTTTTGAAATCAATGAATTTTCAAATCCATGATTTTTTGTAGAATTGATGATTTCTTTTCAAATTTATGAACTTTTTCGCTAAATCCAGCTTTTTTCAAAATCAATGAACTTTTTACAAAACCGATGAACATTTTCCATTTTTACGAACATTTTAAAATATTTGAAGTTTCCTCAAGTTCAATTTTTTTAGTGTGTATTATTTTTTATCAGAAAATAACACACATAATAAACTGGGTATATATCCTACATGATAATACCAGAAGAACTGTCAATTACCATGTTTTCTAAAAAATGAACAACGAAAAGAGTTGGCGTAGTTGTTATTCTGCCGGCTACAGATGTGGGCAGGCTGGGATCGAATCTTGCTTCTCCAAGAAATAATTCCGTGTGTTTTCGCAATACACAAGCAGACGAGACATCACTACAATTTAACAAATCTGAAAATAAAAAAAACTAGTTACACTCTTCTCTAACTACACAGTGGAAACAAAAACAAAATAAAAAATTGGGAATAAAAATACACGTGCCCTCCACAAAAAAATTATAGCCCACAAAATAAACTCAATACACAGTAGAAATAGCCCACTAAAAAGTCATATATCAATTCTTCACGAGGGACGAACAGAGAACATGACACAGCGACACATGAGCATGACTCTTTTTTTGCAAATAACGAGCATGACTCAGAAACACGTGTATCTAACAGTATACGAGTTAGATGACATTTTCAACTCTCAGCTATATGAGAATTGGCAAAACCAATCCAAAACGGGACTCCTGGATCACGCCGCCAAAAACAGTCCAACAAACGATGAGCGAGCGAACAAGCCGACAAATAGACATCAGACAGAGGACGCGCGCGACAAAAAGAACCCGCAATAAACATTTGCACAACATTTAAAGTTAAAAGATAAGAGAGTGAAAAAAGCTCGTGAATTTAAAACAAATAAATAATGAGGAAAGAAAGGAAAAGAGAAAAGAAAAAATGGTAAAATAGGAAAATATAAAAAAACCATGAATTTAAATAGTTCATAATTTAAAAAATAATGAAACAGAAAAAATAAAAAAAATACAGGGTGTCGAATGAGAGTGTGCAAAAATAAGAAAAACTTGAAGTCAGTCATAGCACAGACTTGAAAAGGAAATGAAAATCGCAGCCGGCCGCCAAACAAACAAAAGCCCACAATAAAAAGGCCCAGGCCGAGACACCAGGGTATCCCTTGAACGGACAAGTGAACAAAAAAAGCCCAGACTCGGGAGACACACATCAAACAAGATCGACACGTTATTTATCTGCACAAAAATCTTATAGCAAGTTTGATCCTGTGGTTATGAACTTAGATGTGAGATAACTATATATCATCTAGATGTGACTTAGCCAATCCGTTTATTCTTTTCTTGATTTCTTTGTTCTTTCTCTTTTTCTTATTGCTTATTTCATTCTATTCATTTTTTTGTGGTTTATTTTCTCTATTTTCCTTTTTACCTACTTCTTTTCTCTGTTTTCCTTTTTGTAGTATATGAAAGGTTCACCATGTATTAAAAATATGTTCATCGTATATTAAGAAAATATTCACCTGATATTATGAAAAGGTTCGCCATACATTATAAAAATATTCATCGTGTATTACAAAATGATCATCGTATATTAAGAAATTGTTCACCTTGTATGTGAAACTTGTTCATCATATATTAAAAAATTGTTCAACATATACAACAAAATATTCATGGTGTATTTAAAAAAATTGTTCAGCCAATATCACCAAAATGTTCAATATGTTTTTAAAAATTGTTCGGTGTATATTACAAAAAAATTCAATGTATATTTAAAAAATTTACATCCTATATAAAACACTGTCCATATTTTCCATTTTTTTAAATGTATGATATTGCGACCAATACATATTTTGTTGCAATAGGTAGCCAAGTTTTTGCAACGATATTTGTAACTAACGCAACATCTCACAGATGTCAGAATATCTTTTGGAATATTACCACGAATAGATATTTTGTTGAAATACCTAGTCTCTATTACAACAAAACGATTGTCTCGCGCAACATAATTTGTTTGTTGAAATATCACTACCATGTTGCAACGATGATGTAGTTTGTTGCAATACGGGGCCTCTATTGCAACAAAATGAGTATTTATCGCGAGCAGACTCAGTTGTGGCAGTATGTGTATCCTATTACCACAACCAGGGAATTTGTGGTAATATTGTGTTCTATTGCAACAAAAGATAGTTGTAGCAATAAATTTTGTTGCAATAGACCGGAATACTTGTAGTGTAATCAAGTCTCATGCTCTTAAGATGGCAGACCTATTCAGGAGGTGGAAGAATGAGCTGAAAACGTTTGTCAACAAAGAAGAGACACCAGAATTCATCGGCCGGTATGAGAAGATCAGAGATCACTTGCCCGCATTTGTGGCCCACAAGACATCGGAGAAGAGTAAGAAGATGTCAGCGACAAACAAGAAGAATGCTGCGAAGAAGAAGCTTCACCATCGCACGGGGTCAGGTGGCTACCTCAAAGCCCGGCCTAAGTGGGCCAAGGCTGAGAATGATCTGCTTCATAAAGGGATCAAACCAGAGACAATGAACTGGCCAGACCGTTGCCGGACTTGGTTCTTCGGGGCTGGCGGAAAATTGGACCCTGTATCAGGAAGGTGTGGTTGGATGGACGAGCTTTTGAGAATACCAGTCAAGAGGCTTCAACACTATATCGATGCAGCGCAGCAAGGGACGTTCGTTCCAGACAGAGAGAACAACGAGCTCACAATGGCCCTCGGGAATCCTGAGCACCCTGGACGGACACGAGGCACGCCAGGCTCCGTTCCGTGGAAGGCTGGTTTTCCGAACGCAGGCGGTTACAAAAGCCAGGAGAGGAGCAAAAAAGTGGAGCAGACCCAAATTCAGAAGCTGCACGAAAGGGTTCAAGCGCTAGAGGGACGAGACGCCAATCGACATGCCGAAACTACCCCCGAAGCTACCCCGCCATCTCAGCGGAGAAGCAGCGTGGCTTCCACCGAGCTGCTTCAGCCGGAGCATGTCTTGACGGCTCCTTCTAGCTACCCCGTGGATGCTATCACGGAGTCTCAACATTGCCACCTTATGACGCAATGGCAGAACTTCAAAGTCAAGGCGGCTGTTGGCTCTGTTTTACCTCCTGAACCCGGCGCAACCTACCACTGCCGGCCGATTCCAGAAGGATATGCTAGGGTGATGGTGGATGAAATAACGGAGGGATTTGAGGACCTCCGGCTTGACCACCCTACCGGTGAAGGGGAGACTCGGCTGGGTTCTGCTCTGAAGACTCCATGCCTATGGCGGAAGGAGCTCATCAACCTTCCGAACTGGACGCCTCCGGCGAGTAAGGGCACTCCGCCTCCTCCTCCTCCTCCGGCGAGTGATCAGGGCACTCAGCCTCCTTCTCCGGCGCGTGGCGGCACTCCGCCTCTTCCTCCGCCTCCTCCTCCGGCGAGTGATCAGGGCACTCAGCCTCCTTCTCCGGCGCGTGGCGGCACTCCGCCTCCTTCTCCGCCTGCGCCGGCGTGCCAGAGCAGCCAGCCTCCTCCTTCTCTGCCTCGTCAGCAAGGGCGGAAGAGACCCGCCGCCGCTCCGGCTGCTCCCGCGCGTCGTAGTCCTTCTCCTCCGCCTTGTAAGCAAGGAAAGAAGACAGCCGCAGCTGCTCCGTCTGCTCTGCCGGCGTCTAGCAGTACAGCCAGAAGCGGGAGGCAATACAGATTCGGTCCTTCTCTGAAGACTCCAGAGAAGTTACCATACGAGAGGACCGAGGAGGAAACCAGGAAGATCGTGCGAGTCGAAGTGACGAACTTCTTTGAAGGGGTGAAAGCAAATAAACATCCACTTCAGGAGGAGAAGGTAGATTCGGTGAAAGCGAAGCGCACTCTGGCTGCCCTGACAAAACCACCAAAGTCTCCGCCGAAAGGCAACTATGAGCGCATTATTGCAAAGATATTTGCCAAAGCGGAGCGGTCGGGAAGTACTGTCAGTGATCAAAGGTTAAAAGAACGACGAGCTGGGAAAAAAATTGCCCAGCTCGGCGAACAAGCGAACCAATCGTGCCCCCCGCTCAAGGTGTCTAGCGACATCGTCGCTAATGATCCGAGGATGGTGCCCGGTTATATCAATCTTGGAGATTACCTGCCCAACGATGTACATTATGATATCTTGGAGGTGGACGAACACAAATACCATTACGGGAAGCCTCTCGTCAAAGATGAAAGATCCCTAACAACGATGATGCGAAGATTACATGATTGGTACATGAAAACCTACAGAGAGTCTGGGGGAGGAATACTTTGACGCTGAGAGTTAAACTGGAGCATGACCTCGTTGGAATTGAACTGTTGAATGTTCCGTTTGAGGAGTTCTTCCAGTTTTTCAATCAAAAGGCCCTCGATAAATCAACGATCACTTGCTACTTTCTGTAAGTAGTACTACTTCTGTCATTAAGTCTCTATATATAGGTCAGCTTTTTCATTGCATGTATTTATAATTATCCTCACTATATTATGCAGATTGAAGATCGCCGAATTGAAGAAAAGACAAATCGGTGATATTGGGTTCATTAACACAAATCTCATAGATGCAACTGAGGTTAAATATCATGCCGAAAATACCGAGGCCAACTTGCTACGATCGTTGGTAATAAATGAAAACAAAGATATAATACTCTTTCCTTACAACTTCAAGTGAGTGTTACTGTCTTGTGCATATTCGGTGTCCCTTATTAGTCCAGGTTATAGAAATGTAATTGATGACTTATGCATGCGTGCGCAGCTTCCACTATATTCTCCTAGAGATTAAGCTTGAGCAGGGAGTAGTAACCGTCTTAGACTCGAGACGAAAAGATCCACAGGACTATGCGGACATGACTCAAATGCCCGAGAAGTAAGTTAAATCGATCATTATCCACCATATCAGCAACTTTGTTCATTTCCTGATATCAAGTAATTGTTTTGTTTGTCCGGCAGGGTTTGGAGAAAATTCACCAAAAAAGCTCCGGCACTGCCGAAGAAGCTGCAATTTAAACACCCGAAAGTAAGTACTATAGTAGCATGTTCCGCGCATCTCCTAGTGATTCAAGCGCTAGTTTCATCAATACCATTTAGCATGCTTGCTTATCAGTTTGATTGACCTCTATTTCTTGTAAAGTGGTTGTGGCAGGAACCAGGGAATAATTACTGTGGATACTACATTTGTGAGTCCATCCGCTACACGACCTGTGAGCGTGGCTACTCTGACGAACAATATGAAGTGCGTAAGCAATAATATTCACAATTTTATTTTATTGCCATCATTTGTGTTGAGTTTCATTTATTCATATATATATATATGTGTGTGTGTGTGTGTGTGTGTGTATGTATTGACCCCCTTCTTCAAATTAGATGTTTCGAAAGCGGGATGAACTCCTAGCACCAGATCGTATGCGAGCAATTCAAGAAAAATTGGCGGCATTCTTCCTTGACCACGTGATCACTGAAAACGGAGAATACTATGTGGACCCTGTGTTCTTACAATTTAATTAGGAGATTATATTGTAAGAGATAATTATTGTATATATGTAGCCGGTAGTGTCGGATAGATATACGAGAACTTGTTGTTCGACCAATCTCTCGGAGAAGGAGAGGTGGTCGATATCACTTCTCTCTGTATGCATATGTTCATGACGATCTTTTGTTTCCTTCATTTGATTACTAGCTAGCGTGTCTAGTCCTCTCCATACGTATATAGTACGTAGCGTCGACCAAGCACGGAGATAAGAGAGGACACTTCTCTCTATTAATTAGCTAGCTAACACAATATATGAAACACCTAAATTAATCCCCCAAAACCCCCAACCCCCCTTCAAAAAAAAAAAAAACAAAAACCCCAACCCCTGAAATGCTGACGCGTGGATGCCTATTGGTCCCGGTTAGTGCCACCAACCGGGACCAAAGGCCCTCCTGCCTGGGCTCGCCGCACCGGCCACGTGGAGGCCCATCTGTCCCGATTCGTGTAAGAACCGGGACTAAAGGGTTAGGGCATTAGTAACGACCCTTTAGTCCCGGTTCAAAAACTGGGACAAAAGGCCCTTACCAACCGGGACAATAGGCCCTTTTTCTACTAGTGCTACAACATTCCTATGAACCAAAAAAGACCTAAGTATGCACGCACAAGAAAGCAAGTATAGCGATATTACGTTGTAGAAACACGTATTTTAGTATTACATCTTAAAGAAAATACATTCGTATAAGCATAGTTTAAAAAAACTTCATAGAAGAGATGTTGTTGTATGTGTTAGTAGAAGAAGATAGGTTTACAACCAGAACATACAGCTAGATTTTGTCTAACTGAGAGGAAAAAGTAGACCCAAAACCTCAGCCCCCACCATATGCATCCGAAATGACTCTAACAAAGGCATGTTCCCTCATCCTCACTAACTCTGATCTTGAGTGTGGTGTCACTGACTCCCCTAGTCGTGGAAAAAATCTGTATGTTCCAATCTTTCCAAATTCGCCAAGTGCAGTATGAGGTGACCCCATGAAAATGCATTTTCTCCTCCTTTGGAACCTGATTTCCATCCACCAGTCATAGATGGGAGTGATGTTCTAGGAACTGGGGGAGGCAACAGCTGGTATCACGACCAAAAGGCCACTGGTGGCCATACCTGCCTCGCAAAGCTGCAAGAAAAGAACATGTGATCCGCCATCTCTTGGCAAGAGCCACACGTCGGGCAAATCTGAATGCATGTCCATCTGTAGCGCAACAACTTATTGGCCATGAGGATGCGGCCGTGCCAAACCAGCCAGGATAAGGACCTCACCTTGTTCTATATATGCAACCTAACATATAGCTTGAGGAAATAGAGCTTGCGTTCTTCATTCAAGTTGCATTTACTCGTCAGTGCAAATAGAGATTGAGTTTTTCTTATAGCCACTGAAGTCTGAGATATCTGCACACAACAATGTCCACATGATCAAGTTTGCTGTGTAAAATAATAAACTGGGCAGCTTGATGCATGCCTCGGTTCAGCCCCTTCTTATATAATATACAAGAGAGTTACAGAGTTTGGTATAAATACAATGAGACTATAATAAGGAAACTATCTATTTGGTGGGAGTTTAACTTGCACGCCAAGGTTATCATGAGCCGTCGGACAGTAGGTCTCTAACACGCCCCCGCAGTCTGAGCCAGGAACGGGGGTGACCTGAAGACTGGACTGAAAATCGCGGAAGAGAGCCGTAGGTAAACCCTTGGTGAAGATGTCCGCAAATTACAGAGCTGGCGGAACATGAAGAACACGAACTGCTCCGAGGGCGACCTTCTCCCGGACAAAATGAATGTCTAACTCGATATGTTTCGTGCGACGATGTTGTACCGGGTTAGCTGACAAGTATATCGCGCTTACGTTGTCGCAATAGACGATAGTAGCGGTCGAGATGGGCCTGTGAAGCTCCTGTAATAACTAACGAACCTAGCAGGACTCTGCAACGACCGCAGCAACAGCTCTGTACCCGGCCTCTGCGCTAGATCGAGAGACTGTCGTCCGTCGGGCGGACCAGGAGACGATATTATCTCCAAGATACATGCAAAATCCCGAAGTGGAGCGACGTGTATCCGGGCATCCAGCCCAATCAGCATCTGAGTAGGCGGTAAGAGAATGTGTAGAAGTGCGGTGTAAAGAAAGACCATGATCGAGGGTGCCATTAAGATAGCAAAGGATGCGTTTAATGAGAGAAAAGTGAGGTTCACGAGGGTCATGCATATGAAGACAGACTTGCTGGACAGCATAAGCAATGTCCGGGCGAGTGAGAGTAGCATATTGGAGTGCACCGGCAAGGCTACGATAGAGAGAGGGATCGGGGACTGGAGGACCGGTAGAGGAAGGAAGTTTGGCGTTAGTATCAATAGGGGTAGTAACCGAGGGATAGTCGCGCATGCCAGCACGAGATAAGATGTCAAGGATATATTGCCGTTGAGAGAGATGAAGACCAGAAGCCGAACGAGTAACTGAGATACCAAGGTCCTTCATGGCAAACTCACGAGCCATGGAATTGCTGATGGTAGTAAGGAAAGATAAGGAGGATGCGGTGAGAACAATATCATCCACATAGAGAAGAAGATAGGCCGTGGAAGGACCTTGATGGAAGATGAAAAGAGAAGCATCAGATTTTGATTCGGTGAACCCAATGGAACGAGCGAAGGATGCGAAGCGTTGGAACCAGGCACGGGGCGCCTGTTTGAGCCCATATAAGGATTTGAGGAGACGACAAACGTGAGTGGGATGACGAGATTCAACCAGATGGTTGCTGGCTATAGACTACCTCATCAAGATGACCATGAAGGAAGGCATTTTTTACATCAAGTTGGTGGATAGGCCAAGACTGTGAGATGGCTAGAGAAATAACAATATGAATAGTGGCTATTTTGACGACAGGGCTAAATGTTTCATCGAAATCAACCGTCGGTTGTTGAGAGAAGCCACGGACAACCCGACAAGCTTTGTGACGTGAGAGAGAGCCATCGGCATTATATTTATGACGGAAGATCCACTTTCCACTCACAATATTTGCGCCAGATGGCGGAGGAACCAAGACCCATGTTTTATTTAGTGTAAGAGCATCAAACTCCTCCTGCATGGCTTGGCGCCAATTGGGGTCCCGAAGGGCTATGAGATAGTTATGAGGAAGAGGGGAAGAGGCTAGAGCCGAAAGGTTGAGGCGATCAATGGGTGGTGGAAGGCGACCGGTAGTGGCACGTGTGCGATGAAGAGGTGCAGGAGGTGGTGGCGGTGGAGCCGGGGGCGAAGATGTGGTAGGAGGGGTGGCCGGAGTGGCAGGGGCAGTAGCCAGCGTGGCAGGAGGGGTAGCCGGCGTGAGTGGTGTAGGTGGCATGGAGGGGGAGGGAGGGTCCGGCGTTGGATAGTGGGGGCTAGGGGGTGCATGCATAGTGGGTGTAGGGGGTGCATGCATCGTGGGTATAGGTGCATGCATATCAGATGTGGATGGAGAAGAGGTATCTATAATGGGTGGATCAAAAATTTCAGTGCAACGGGGTGGAGTAGGGGATGGTGATGGTTCATATGGAAAAGTGGAGTCGTCGAAAACTACGTGGCGAGAAATAATGATACGATGGGTGGTGAGATCAAGACACCGATAACCTTCGTGTCGAGAGGGATACCCAAGGAAGACACATTTTGTGTAACGTGGAGAGAGTTTGTTAGCAGATGTAGAGGTGATATTGGGATAACATAGGCAACCAAAGACACGGAGGCTGTTGTATGGTGGTGTAGTACCTAAGAGTAGAGTATATGGGGTGAGAAAATTGGTAGACAAAGTGGGACGAATATTGATGAGGAAGGTGGCACTGTGAAGAGCTTCGGCCCAAAACAATGGTGGGAGAGGGGCTTGAATGAGAAGTGTGCGGATGACATTATTGGTGGTGCGAGTTTCTCGTTCGGCTTTGCCATTTTGTTGAGAGGTATAGGGACAAGAAAATCGAAAGGTAGCACAGAAAGAGTCTAACTTGGTATTGTCGAATTCACGACCATTATCACTTTGGATGGCAACAATGGGTAGTATAATCATCAACTATCACAAGATAATATAGATAACCAGAAGTGCTGGGTACAGGCGATGTCCAAAGATCACAATGTAGTAAAGCAAAGGGTTTAACAGTATATGAAGTCGAAGGATAAAAGGGCAATCTAACATGACGTCCAAGTTGACAAGCATGACATATAGATGGTGTAACTCTAGAAGACGGAATATTCTGATGGTGGCGGAGATGCTTCATGGTGTGATAACCGGGATGACCCAAACGACGATGCCAGATGTCGAGGGAGACGGTGATGATGTGGGCTTCGGGTGGTGGTGGTGGACATACATAGTAGAGTGGTCCGGAGCTATTGCATCGAAGAATCTCAATCCGAGTAGGAAGTGCCTTCACAAAAAAATCCCAAGGGTCAAACTCAATAGAAAAATAATTATCAGTTGTGATTTGACGAATAGAGAGAAGATTCTTGATTATGTGAGGAACAACGAGGACATGATTTAAATAGAGAGGTTGAGACAGAGAGGGTAAAGTGTGGGAACCAATAGGAGAGATAGGTAAGGAAGCACCATTACCAACGGTGATTGTGTGAGCATTAGAAGGGGTGTAAGTGGAGAGTATACCAGGGTTAGATTCCATGTGGGAGGATGCAACCGAGTCCATGTACCACTCTTGGTTGCCGGAGAGTTGCATGTTGTTGAGCGCGGTGATGAGAGCCGGGTCGACGTGTGCTACCTCTTGAGCACTGCGTTGGTTTTCCCTTGAAGAGGAAAGGGTGATGCAGTAAAGTAGCGTAAGTATTTACCTCAGTTTTTTGAGAACCACGGTATCAATCCAGTAGGAGGCCACGCACGAGTCCCTCACACCTACACAAACAAATAAATCCTCCCAACCAACGCAATAAAGGGGTTCTCAATCCCTTCACGGTCACTTACGAGAGTGAGATCTGGTTGATATGATAAGATAATATTTTTGGTATTTTTATGATAAAGATGCAAATTAAAATAAAAGGCAATAAAAATACCTAAGTGTTGGAAGATTAATATGATGGAAAATAGACCCGGTGGCCATAGGTTTCACTAGTGGCTTCTCTCGAGAGCATAAGTATTACGGTGGGTGAACAAATTACTGTTGAGCAATTGAGAGAATTGAGCATAGTTATGAGAATATCTAGGTATGATCATGTATATAGGCATCACGTCTGAGACAAGTAGACCGACTCCTGCCTGCATCTACTACTATTACTCCACACATCGACCGCTATCCAGCATGCATCTAGAGTATTAAGTTCATAAGAACAGAGTAACGCTTTAAGCAAGATGACATGATGTAGAGGGATAAACTCATGCAATATGATATAAACCCCATCTTGTTATCCTCGATGGCAACAATACAATACGTGCCTTCCTGCCCCTATTGTCACTGGGTAAGGACACCGCAAGATTGAACCCAAAGCTAAGCACTTCTTCCATTGCAAGAAAGATCAATCTAGTAGGCCAAACCAAACTGATAATTCGAAGAGACTTGCAAAGATAACCAATCATACATAAAAGAATTCAGAGAAGATTCAAATATTGTTCATAGATAAACTTGATCATAAACCCACAATTCATCGGCCTCAACAAACACACCGCAAAAGAAGATTACATCGAATAGATCTCCACAAGAGAGGGGGAGAACATTGTATTGAGATCCAAAAAGAGAGAAGAAGCCATCTAGCTAATAACTGTGGACCAGAAGGTCTGAGGTAAACTACTCACACATCATCGGAGAGCCATCTAGCTAATAACTATGTAGAAGCCCTCCGCGATCGATGCCCCCTCCGGCGGAGCTCCGGAAAAGGCCCCAAGATGGGATCTCTCGGGTAAATAAGGTTGCGGCGGTGGAATTAGGTTTTTGGCTCCGTATCTGGTAGTTTGGGGGTACGTAGGTATATATAGGAGGAAGAAGTACGTCGGTGGAGCAACGTGGGGCCCACGAGGGTGGAGGGCGTGCCCCCTACCTCGTGCCTTCCTGGTTGATGTCTTGACGTAGGGTCCAAGTCCTCTGGATCATGTTCGTTCCGAAAATCACGTTCCCGAAGGTTTCATTTCATTTGGACTCCGTTTGATATTCTTTTTCTGCGAAACTCTGTAATAGGCAAAAACAGCAATTCTGGGCTGGGCCTCCGGTTAATAGGTTAGTCCAAAAATAATATAAAACTGTATAATAAAGCCCAATAATGTCCAAAACAGAATATAATATAGCATGGAACAATAAAAAAATTATAGATACGTCGGAGACGTATCAAGCATCCTCAAGCTTAATTCCTGCTCATCCTCGAGTAGGTAAATGATAAAAACAGAATTTTTTGATGTGGAATGCTACTTAGCATAATTTCAATGTAATTCTTCTTATTGTGGCACGAATGTTCAGTTTTAATATGATTCAGGATAAGAGTTTGATGTTGACATAAAAACAATAATACTTCAAGCATGCTAACCAAGCAATTATGTCTTATCAAAATAACATATCCAAAGCAAGTTATCCCTACAAAATCATATAGTCTGGCTATGCTCCATCTTCCCCACACAAAATATTCATATCATGTACAACCCCGATTTTAGCCAAGCAATTGGTTCATACTTTTTAACGCGCTTCAGCCTTTTCAATTCTTACGCAATACATGAGCGCAAGCCATGGATATAGCACTATGGTGGAATAAGGTATAATGGTAGGGGTTATGTGGGAAGACAAAAAAGGAGTAAGTCTCACATCAACGAGGCTAATCAACGGGCTATGGAGATGCCCATCAATTGATGTTAATGCAAGGAGTAGGGATTGCCATGCAACAGATGCACTAGAGCTATAAGTGTATGAAAGCTCAAAAAGAAACTAAGTGGGTGTGCATCCAACTTGCTTGCTCACGAAGACCTCGGGCATTTTGAGGAAGCCCATCATTGGAATATACAAGCCAAGTTCTATAATGAAATTTCCCACTAGTATATGAAAGTGAAAAAATAAGAGACTCTCTATTATGAAGATCACGGTGCTACTTTGAAGCACAAATGTGGTAAAAGGATAGTAACATTGTCACTTCTCTCTTTTTCTCTCATTTTTTTATTTCGGCCTTTTTTTATGGCCTCTTTTTTTTAGTCCGGAGTCTCATCCCAACTTGTGGGGGAATCATAGTCTCCATCATCCTTTCCTCACTTGGGACAATGCTCTAATAATGATGATCATCACACTTTTATTTTACTTACAACTCATGAATTACAACTCAATACTTAGAACAAAATATGACTCTATGTGGATGCCTCCGGCGATGTACCGGGATATGCAATGAATCAAGAGCGACATGTATGAAATAATTATGAATGGTGGCTTTGCCACAAATACAATGTCAACTACATGATCATGCAAAGCAATATGACGATGATGGAACGTGTCATGATAAACAAACGATGGAAAGTTGCATGGCAATATATCTCGGAATGGCTATGGAAATGCCATAATAGGTAGGTATGGTGGCTGTTTTGAGGAAGATATAAGGAGGTTTATGTGTGATAGAGCGTATCATATCACGGGGTTTGGATGCACCGGCGAAGTTTGCACCAACTCTCAAGGTGAGAAAGGGCAATGCACGGTACCGAAGAGGCTAGAAAATTGCGGAAGGTAAGTGTGCGTACAATCCATGGACTCACATTAGTCATAAAGAACTCATATACTTATTGCAAAAATTTATTAGCCCTCGAAGCAAAGTACTACTACGCATGCTCCTAGGGAAGGGTTGGTAGGAGTTAACCATCGCGCGATCCCGACCGCCACACAAAGGATGACAATCAATAAATACCTCATGCTCCGACTTCGTTACATAACGGTTCACCATACGTGCATGCTACGGGAATCACAAACTCCAACACAAGTATTTTTCAATTCCACAATTACTCAACTAGCACAACTATGATATTACAACCTTTATATCTCAAAACAATTATCTAGTATCAAATTTATCATGATATTTAGTTAAAGCAAATTGCCATGCTATTTTATAGGACTCTCAAAATGATATAAGTGAAGCATGAGAGAACAATAGTTTCTATAAAACAAATCTACCGCCGTGCTCTAAAAGATATAAGTGAAGTACTAGAGCAAAACTATATAACTCAAAAGATATAAGTGAAGCACATAGAGTATTCTAACAATTTCCGAATCATGTGTGTCTCTCTTAAAAGGTGTGTACAGCAAGGATGATTGTGGTAAACTAAAAACAAAGACTCAAATAATACAAGACGCTCCAAGCAAAACACATATCATGTGGTGAATAAAAATATAGCTCCAAGTAAAGTTACCGATGGAAGTAGACGAAAGAGGGGATGCCTTACGGGGCATCCCCAAGCTTTGGCTTTTAGGTGTCCTTAGATTATCTTGGGGTGCCATGGGCATCCCCAAGCTTAGGCTCTTGCCACTCCTTGTTCCATAATCCATCAAATCTTTCACCCAAAACTTGAAAACTTCACAACACAAAACTTGACAGAAAATCTCGTGAGCTCCGTTAGCGAAAGAAAACAAGACACCACTTCAAGGTACTGTAATGAACTCATTCTTTATTTATATTGGTGTTAAACCTACTGTATTCCAACTTCTCTATGGTTTATAAACTATTTTACTAGCCATAGATTCATCAAAATAAGCAAACAATACAAGAAAAACAGAATCTGTCAAAAGCAGAACAGTCTGTAGTAATCTGTAACTAACGCAAACTTCTGGAACTCCAAAAATTCAGCCAAAATAGGACGACCTAGATAATTTGTTTATTGATCAGCAGCAATTGGAATCAATATTTTATCACGTTCTGGTGATTTTTAACAATTATTTTTGTGAACAGAAAGTTTCTGGAATTTTCAGCAAGATCAAATAACTATCATCCAAGATGATCCTATAGGTTTAACTTGGCACAAACACTAATTAAAACATAAAAACACATCTAACCAGAGGCTAGATCAAATATTTATTCCTAAACAGAAGCAAAAAAAAAACTAAAAATAAAATTGGGTTGCCTCCCAACAAGCGCTATCGTTTAACGCCCCTAGCTAGGAATTGATAATTTTAATGATGCTCACATCAAAGACAAGAATTAAAGCACAAAGAGAGCATCATAAAACACGTGACAAACACATCTAAGTCTAACATACTTCCTATGCATAGGCATCTTATAGGCAAACAAATTATCAAGGCAAACAAAAACTAGCATATGCAAGGAAGCGGAAAGAAACAATAACAATCTCAACATGACGAGAGGTAATTTAGTAAAATGCAAATTCCTACAACCATATTTTCCTCTCTCATAATAATTACATGTAAGATAAAAAGCAAATTCAACAATATATCTATCACATAAAATTTTCTTTACATGATCCACATGCATGCAAAGTTGACACTCTTCCGAAATAGTGGGATTAACATTAACTAAAGTCATGACCTCTCCAAACCCACTTTTATCAAAAAATTCATAAGATTGAATATTCTTCAAATATGTGGGATCTAAAGTTGACACTCTTCCAAACCCACTTTCAATATTATTGCAAGCAATATTATCAATCTCATATTCATCATGGGGATTAAATAAATTTTCAAGATCATAAGAAGAATCACCCCAATCATGATCATTGCAACAAGTAGTAGACATAGCAAAACTAGCATCCCCAAGCTTAGGGTTTTGCATATTATTAGCACAATTGACATCAAGAGAATTTATAGTAAAATCATTGAAATCATTCTTTTCATCGAAGGAACTATCAAGCATGGGTGCAATAGCAACGATCCCATTTTAACATAAGGAACTATAGCAATTTTGTCTTCATAAATATTGGCATCATGGCCACAAGAATAGCAAGCATCATGTTCATCAAGGGATATTTCTACCAAATCATCGGAATCATCATTATCTATAGATTCGTGCATATCATTATTTTCTTCCAAAGCAACGGTCATTCTTTCAATAAATTCTTGGACATGGACATTATGAGCAAAGTTTTCATTGCAATATTTATGTATGACGGAATTTCCAGATTTGTTGAGAGTAAAATCATACTTTTCAATCAAAGAAGCAACTTCATGAGCACCCTTAAAAACGACAAATTCTTTAATTTGTTCGATATCATAGTAGCTATAAACACCCTTTGCATAAGAAGATAAGATTTCATTATCATTGAACTCACATAGCTAGGGAAGGTGTTTTTAGGGTTCTTAGAGCAACAAGTAAAATCACAAATTTCACAAAGATTCCAGGCATAGCATAGCAAACTATTTATATGATACCATAAGAACTTCCCTTTTTCAGACAAACGATGACGCACAAAATGAGCATGCTCATCTAAGGATTTCCCATCAACTAGGCTAGTTGGGGTTTCAGCACGAGCGCATAAGGATCGAAGATGATCCAAGTAGAACACTTTAAGTGGATCCATATCAATAGATTTTCAGCAAGCGAAGATGAAAGCATATAGAAGGCACAAGGAAACACAAACAAAGATACATACGAGAAGAAGGCGAACGAAAAAGAGAGGGCGAATAATACGGCAAGGGTGAAGTGGGGGAGAGGAAAACGAGAGGCAAATGGCAAATAATGTAATGCCGGAGATAAGGGTTTGTGATGGGTACTTGGTATGTTGACTTTTGCGTAGACTCGCCAGCAACGGCGCCAGAAATGGCTCGTTGACGGGAGTCAAATCTTGACTTGACTTCGCGTAAGCCTCCCCGGCAACAGCGCCAGAAATCCTTCTTGCTACCTCTTGAACACTGCGTTGGTTTTCCCTTGAAGAGGAAAGGGTGATGCAGTAAAGTAGCGTAAGTATTTCCCTCAGTTTTGAGAACCAAGGTATCAATCCAGTAGGAGGCCACGCACGAGTCCCTCGCACCTACACAAACAAATAAATCCTCGCAAACAACGCAATAAAGGGGTTGTCAATCCCTTCACGGTCACTTACGAGAGTGAGATCTGGTAGATATGATAAGATAATAATTTTGGTATTCTTATGACAAAGATGCAAAGTAAAATAAAAGGCAATAAAAATAACTAAGTGTTGGAAGATTAATATGATGGAAAATAGACCCGGAGGCCATAGGTTTCACTAGTGGCTTCTCTCGAGAGCATAAGTATTACGGTGGGTGAACAAAGTACTATTGAGAATTGACAGAATTGAGCATAGTTATGAGAATATCTAGGTATGATCATGTATATAGGCATCACGTCCGAGACAAGTAGACCGACTCCTGCCTGCATCTACTACTATTACTCCACACATCGACCGCTATCCAGCATGCATCAAGAGTATTAAGTTCATAAGAACAGAGTAACGCTTTAATCAAGATGACATGATGTAGAGGGATAAACTCATGCAATATGATATAAACCCCATCTTGTTATCCTCGATGGCAACAATACAATACGTGCCTTGCTGCCCCTACTGTCACTGGGAAAGGACACCGCAAGATTGAACCCAAAGCTAAGCACTTCACCCATTGCAAGAAAGATCAATCTAGTAGGCCAGACCAAACTGATAATTCGAAGAGACTTGCAAAGATAACCAATCATACATAAAAGAATTCAGAGAAGATTCAAATATTTTTCATAGATAAACTTGATCATAAACCCACAATTCATCGGTCTCAACAAACACACCGCAAAAGAAGATTACATCGAATAGATCTCCACAAGAGAGGGGGAGAACATTGTATTGAGATCCAAAAAGAGAGAAGAAGCCATCTAGCTAATAACTATGGACACGAAGGTCCGAGGTAAACTACTCACACATCATCAGAGAGGCCATGGTGTTGATGTAGAAGCCCTCCGTGATCGATGCCCCCTGCGGCGGAGCTCCGAAAAAGGCCCCAAGATGGGATCTCACGGGTACAAAAGGTTGCGGCGGTGGAATTAGGTTTTTGGCTCCGTATCTGGTAGTTTGGTGGTACGTAGGTATATATAGGAGGAAGAAGTACGTCGGTGGAGCAACATGGGGACCACGAGGGTGGAGGGCGCGCCCAGGGGGGGTAGGCGCGCCCCCTACCTCGTGCCTTCCTGGTTGATGTCTTGACATAGGGTCCAAGTCCTCTGGATCACGTTCGTTCCGAAAATTACATTCCCGAAGGTTTCATTCCGTTTGGACTCCGTTTGATATTCTTTTTCTGCGAAACTCTGAAATAGGCAAAAAACAGCAATTCTGGGCTGGGCCTTCGGTTAATAGGTTAGTCCCAAAAATAATATAAAAGTGTATAATAAAGCCCAATATTGTCCAAAACAGAATATAATATAGCATGGAACAATAAAAAATTATAGATACGTTGGAGACGTATCAACGTGTTGCTGATTAAAGTTGTTGTAGGGTGTTGCATGGTTGCTCATGCTGTAGCCGGAAGGTTCTGCCGCGTGGCTGTGACCGTAGGCCGCATAGGCTTGGGTCGGGGGCACGGTGGGTCGAGGACCGAGGACCCCGGAGCTGAGGGGAGCCAGGGCGAGGCGACCAGGCTGGAGGAGATGCTTGGAGGTGTTGAGGCGATGATGACGGCTGATGTTGAAGATGAAGGCGAGTAGGCTGGCCGGTCCAAGGGTTGTACATCCAGGGGTGTCACAGCGGCCTCGGCCGCCCCGGCCGCTGCCACGGCTGGTGTTGCTTCCCCCGCATCCAACAGAGAAGGATGGTGAGCCGCGGCGATCATTGGAGAAGTTGCGTACATCATTGGGAGGTGGAGCGCATTCGCCACCGGCGTTGGGAAGGACGCCCTTGCCACTGGCCCACAAGGCGGCAGCGGCAGAATTCTTGGCGTCGGTTTTCTTCTGGGCTTCTTCAAGAACGAGGGTGGAGTGAGTCTGAAGGAAGGACGGGAATGGCACTTGGAACGGCAGGAACGAGCGTAGATGGGAATACTGCTCGTTGAGTCCACGGAGCAAGGTGAGCATGAGAGTTTCGTCGGTGACCGGCTGACCAACATCATCGAGAGCATCGGAGAGAGACTTGAGCTTTGCACAATAGACGGAGATCGTCATGTCCCCTTGAGCAGTATTGAAGAATTCAACGTCGAGAGCCAGGGCACGGCTCTTCTTGTTGTCGCGGAAGAGGTTGGCGATGGCATCCCAAATCTGCTTCGCCATGGAGCCGAGCTTCATGATGATGCCGAAGAGCTCGAGAGAGATCGAGCCATATATCCAAGAGAGGACAGTGAAGTCGTTGCAGCACCAATCAGAATTTGAGGAGGTGTGCGACGGGGTGCTCTCAGAGAGAACGTGGCCGAGAGGCCGTAGCGGCCGAGAGCAACGAGGAAGAGCTCTCGCCACTTGGCATAGTTGGATTCCTGGAGGTCGAGGGTGATGGGGACGAAAGTCTTGATGGAGGCAGCATATGTAGAGGAAGCAGGGGGAAGGACGGCCTTTCCCCATTCATCGGCTTGGCGCTGGAGTTATTCCTCGCGAGCCTGAAGGAGGGACTCACGGTTCTTGAGTTCTTCTTCAAGTTTCTTGAGCTCATCAGCAGACTCCATGGCGTGGTGGGAGGGGTTGTGGTGTTGGAGCGATGTAGCGGCAGGGTATGGTGGAGGGAGAGGAGGGCGGCTGCTGTTGCTAGGGCAAAGGAGTTGCGGAGGCTGGGGTCTAGAGGAGGAGGATTGGAGTGCTCGATACCATGTAAGATTGATAAACTGGGCGGCTTGATGCCTGCCTTGGTTCAGCCCCTTCTTATGTAATATACAGGAGAGTTACAGAGTTTGGTATAAATACAATGAGGCTGTAATAAGGAAACTATCTATTTGGTGGGAGTTTAACTTGCACGCCAAGGTTATCATGAGCCGTCGGACAGTAGGTCTCTAACATGCTGAAACAAAATATCTCTGCACACAACATTGCTAGTGTGATAAAATTTGCAAAGTAAACTTATAACTGCAAGGTCATATACACAATCGAGTTTTTCTTGTTAATCTTTTGGAACCAAAAGTAGCAATTGCAAAATGGTGGTCTAAATTTACATTGTCAGTCTACATGGTATAAAACAACATATTATGAAAACCCCCTCTCTATGGGTCGTCTCAAGCAGGCCAACACTAATCTAGAATAGAAGCGCATGCAGTTACTTTTTTGTCTACTCGGTACTCATGTTGCGGCTCAAGTCATCATGCTGGAAAATACATGGTTGCATCCTCATTTCACCGCATAATGCTACCAGTAGGCTGAAGTTATCATGCTAGCAAATACATGGTTGCCTCATCTCATCAAATAATGCTCTACTGGTATTAAAGCAACTCAAGACTCAAGTATGAATCCACACAAATGGACAATGAGACCAACTATCAGTCTCATTCGCCAGAAGGGATACACAAACGATGCTATCTTCCAACGTATTTTTAGAAAACAAACCAGAAAGCGCACTTCTTAGCTAGGAAAACCATTTCTTCCAGATCCTTCTCAATTTCTTATATGAATTATTGTGATGTTCCTTGACCATTCAATCATGTTTTATAGCAGTGACATGTATTTACATAACAATCTGAAATGTAAGATGTTGCTCACAAGAAATATCCCTAGAGGGAGCTTTTACTTAAAGATTGCAAACAATAATCTTTTTCTGACAATCTTACTGGAAATTATAATCACGATATGCAAACGACAACTATTAGGAAGTGAGAACATATACCTAGGACCTTTAGTTCTGGAAGGAAGCAATGGTGGTGGCGGCTCCCACATCCTCGGAGGTAGTGAAACCAGGACTCTGAAATTTCCTTGTTCTTTGTTCAAGGGCTTCTTGGAAGGGAGGTACTTTAAGAATTAGTCAACTAAGATGCCCATAAAAACCAAGTGGAAGTAGTATAATGTACCAGGAACAAGCATTTGCATCCTGGATTTTTTGACGACTTGAAGGTCAGCCATGAAATGAATCCGTTTTGCAATTGTGTCATATCACATCTTTTTATCTCCCCGCTCTAAATGTTCTAATATACATGTGTGTATGATGTCTGCAACAAATGTTGGAGTTTCCACACAACGCTAAATTGGCCAAAGCAATGACTGATGGTATCATTCAGAAAAGCGTGCGGTCACATAGGAACCGTCTCAAGGCAAAATTTTACACTAAGGTTAAAAATATTACTAAGGAGCAAGCGTTGCAGTTGAAGCCAATGTCTATTACAGATAAAGACTAGATAGATCTAGTAAAACAGTGGAAAGATGAGCACTACCAGGTAATTCGTGCTTAATCTGACAGATTGAACTTTTACTATACCATGTGGTCAAAACTAAATTTATGCTTCAATCCATAGGAGATATGTGCCAAGAATAAAGCAAACCGAAGTGCTATGACGCCCCCCCATAAAACTGGCTCTAGAAGCTACATTGCTAATTATCACTGTTGGGTAAGCACTCCAGCTTCGTACATGCAAATTATCATATTTTTCATAAGTAAATGGCAATAACGTTCATCATATCCTGTTTGATGTACTAGTGTAAAGAGTTCTGCAGCAATAGCAATCGAAGCGTTCTGCAATTTCTTGATTTCACATGTATGTACCAGCCAAAATATTATGTTTGTAAGACCATACCAACAACACTTCAACCATATTGCAGAAGGAAATGAAGGATAAGCAACGTGCAACTCTAGAAGTAGGTGAAGAGCCAAAAACATATGTGCAGATTGATGAAGAGGTTCTCAAGGGCATTGCCAAGCATAGCACATTCTGGGCAAGCATGGGAGAGTCATCTGCCTCCAGGCAGGAGTCAACCTCTCATGAACGCATTAGAGAGCTTGAAGGATGCTTGTAACTTAGGAGGTAGCTACGAGATCGACATCTGATAGGTATGAAGAAGAGATGAAAGCAAGAATGGCAGCGCAACAAAAGTAAATAAAAGAGATGAAAGCAAAGCAGCTAGATGAAATTGTAGCTGTCAAGAAGGCACATGAAGGGAAGACTTCTCTTATGGTACAGAAGCAACAACAGCTGCAAGGAACTTTAGGTTTTCTTTTAAGGATGCAAGGCGGCTCTGACAAAATCATGTCTCGGCCTATTTTGGGGGGGCTTTAACAACAGCATGTCATAGCCCACTTTCAGGGGCTTTGACAACACCATGTCGCTACCCCGATGGTAGTATTCTTCGTCCGAAAACTTATGGTCATCCCTTATTATATTTTGTAATGTGTCGTAAACTGTAGGTTTCCTTTTATGTGGTGTGTGATACTTCCTTAGTTGGCTGATCATTATCAGAATTGTGTTAAGCATGTCAGTTTTCAGTTTTAATGAAAGTCATTTGATTCTCATATATGATATTTTACAAATTTTAAAATTCAAATTTGGCTGGCAATTGCAACAATGAATAAACTATGACGGTAATAGTGACGAAAATGCGTGTCATCACCAGCTTCTAGACCAACATGTAAGTAGCCACGTCAGCATCCCATGGGCCCACATGTCAGGATCTTTGACCGGTCAAACTTGATTATCACTGACGGGCACCGTCAGTGATAAAACCCTAGCCGGGTCCAGCGGTAAGGTGCCACATCAGCATGTTATGGGCCCATACGTTAGATTCATTGGCTGGTTAAACATGTTGGGTCAGTTGTTAGTCTATACGGTGACAGTTCTATTGATATTTTTTGGCCGTCGCAGAAGATATTTTAGTCGACGGTTTTGCGTCCGTCACCTAAGATATGATCTTGCGTGACGGAGGAAGTGGCACTGTCGAGATTTTATTTTCTATGACAGTGCTTCGGTGACGGTGAGGTAACGGTCGAAAAACGTCGCCACTATATTTTCTGCGACGAAAAAGGGTTATAGGTGACACAATTGAACCGTCGCAAAATAGAGCAAAGTGTGTAGTGCGCCGGATGAGCTCTGCCGCCGCTTCAGTCGGTGGCATTGGGGGATCTTCGACGCCACAACGACTCTCTGTTCGCGTGTTTCCGCTTTATCTCCTTCCTCCTATGTGCTTCTGTTGGTGCAGTGAGGTGCATTTCTGTTCCCCCTCTATTTAATTGACTGATTCAATAAATTTATTTGTTGAAAAGTTGGAATCCACAAACTTCGCAGAGCTTGTGAAGCGGCAACCATTGATTTCCAGTTTTCCACCCAAAGTTGGTCATCAAGCTTGACATGATGTTTCGGAAGCATGGATAGGGTGGCACTATTGGTCATCGACCTAACTATTGTTCAAGTCAAGGTGTTTGTGGATTAGCACTTGGGAGTCTGAGGTATTCTGACAATAATCATTTATGGGCTTCAGCATGATGTTATTTGTATCAATCTTGGCATTTTGATTTATTCAGGTTGAGATGGGTGGCTGTGAGCTAGACATCTTTACCTTATGTTCTCTTGCCGAAGTTTCTATTGGAAAGATGTTTCTTTCACTTGACCAAGCAATTTGATTCCTCATTGCATTGTCATACTGCTAATCGTTCTGCCATTGTCCTATAAGATAGTATCCGTACAGGAAAGATGCCATTCCCTTTATATGTATGTGTTTCCAATTCAATGTGGAATTCGCTGGCGGATCAATCACATCAAAGTAAATTTTGTCAAGGACTCTTGTCGTGCCCTGTTTTTCTCTTTATTTCTTCTCTTCATTCCCTGCTTTACAAATCTCATGACCTGCTGTATATATATACCACGACCCGACCGATGGCGAGAAAACTGACTAGGACGCAGGCCATGGTCAAAACTTGCACAATTAACTATCACACACATACGAGACTAGTTTTGGATTATTTCCAACATTCAAGTTATGTTTTGATGGAGATTTGAATTGTCGTTGCTTAGAATATCTCCTATAATGAACGATTTTAAGAATCTTGTTTTATCAAATTAATATATGGGGAGTTTTTCAAAAAAAAAAACCTCTTGTAGATACATGTTCCCCTCTTATAATATACTTAGGCCTTGTTCGTTTAAACCTCTCTTGGAGAGAGGTTTGGAGAGGTTTGTAGGGGGTTGAGGGGGATCTGAACTTCTAGGGGATTTACTCTTCATCAATCTACTCCAATTATCTTCAAACAACTTCCAACCAAACAAGCCCTTAGTGGGTCTCAACAACCTTTTCACACTATAGGCGCCAAGTACAATATTTGTAATTGCTTGTTTTCATGTGTTGCTGACGAAATAATGGCATCTTTTTTTTTAATAGAGAGTCTTATTAATTAAAAGAGAAAACATTGTTCTTACAATCTTGCAAGACCACGCTCAACACGTAGGTTGGCACTGTCCCTTGCATAACACCATATTGCAACTCTCTACGCCCAAACTAGGCAAGACGATGGGCTAAACTATTTACTCTTCTATGTACTTTACGAACTTTAACCTCTCTACTTCCTTTCTTGATGGCTTTAAATTCCCTTGCAATCACTCCGATTTCCGATCTATCCTTCCATGAGGGGTCGAGTGCCTTTACCACCACGTTGCTATCTGTCTCAATAACTAAAGGAAGGTCCATACTCAACATCACTTTTCATAGTCCTTCTAGACAAGCAATAGCTTCTGCAAAGTCTGCTCCATTGCATCGCGGAATATAATCCCAGGCCGACAAGATAATTTTCCCATCATGACCTCGAATTGCCGCTCCCCACGCTCCGATCCACTGCTACTATCCTGCAAAAAGCTTCCATCGACATTGACCTTGGCCTACCCGAGGTCAGGCTTTTGCCAAACTTTTTCCTTACTATTATTTGTTCTTTCAATCCTGGCAATTTGATCATAGGGCTTTTCCCTTTGCGATCGAGCTCAGAGTTTCCATTCTCAATCATGCGGATGTTTACAAGGTCATTTTGCAAAAAACAGAGTAGAGTGGGAAATTTTTGCTTTACCTTTTGCAAAGATTGCATCATTCCTATGATGCCAAACGCGCCACCAAAATAGCATGTTTTTGTCTTAGGTCTTCAGTCACTTTATCTAGTAGGACAATAACCTAATCCCTTCCCGTGTAGCTTATTTCCGCTTAGGAGGGAGGTTCAACACGTCCTTCAACTCATGCCAAAGGGCTCTCGCAAACATACACCGATGTGCAACATGGAATCCTGTTTCGTCATCAGCACCACAAACATTACAAATCGGAGTGGGGCCAACGATACATCTAAATCTGTTGGTTTGAACTGCAAGTGATTCTGTTGCCAGCCTCCACGTAAAAATACGCACTTTTGGGGGATATTTGTTTTCCAGATAGTGCTCCAAATACTGCGGTCCCCTGAGATATTGAGGTTGGGGTCCAATAATTTCCGAATTCATTTCATCCATGGCTAGTATATACGCGCTACGGACAGTAAATATTCCACTCTTTTCTGGCTGCCAAGCAATATAGTTTGGGAGTCGAATACTCAAGATATCATTAGCATCTTGTTGTGCAAAAATACGCCGGATGCTATCCTCCTTCCAAGAGTGAGTCTCTTGGTTAATCAGATCCGCTACTCACCGGATTCAGGAATTTGTGGTATTTATATAAACTTTCATATTTCACCTCAGGATCCAATTGTCTCTCCAGATGCGAATGCTTTTTCCGTTGCAGATGCGTCATATGCATCCTTTCTTAAGGAGTTCTAAATCATGCATGATACCTTGCCAACCCGGCGACGCATTGTGAATAAACGCCGTATCAAGTAGATCTGCCCCATGATAGTATTTTGCCTTAAGTACTCTCGCACACAGACTGTCAGGATATGCAATAAGACGCCAAGCTTGCCTAGCGAGGAGAGCCCGATTAAAAGCTCTAAGGTCCTTGAAACCCATACCTCCCTGGTTTTTGTGTCATGTGAGTTTGTCCGAACTCAACCAGTGAATATGTCGGCGATCATTATCATCTCCCCACCAGAAGTCTCTGGTCATGTGCATGAGCTCCTCACACAGGGATGCCAAAAACTTAAAAACACTCACCGCAAAGGTGGGGATTGCCTGAGCCACAGATTTAATTAGTGTCTCCTTGGCACCATTGGATGGTAAATGGTAAGTTTAAGTCAACCAAGGATAAAGCAAGGGAAAGAATGAAACGATGGCATCTTAAGTGGCCCTACAATTTAATTTCCCCTTCTCTAGTTACCTCTTCACCAACTTGTTTCCACTAACCAATCTATTATATGTGTAAGCAACATGACATCGGCTTGGAGCGAATAGCAAGTGTGTTTAGGCATTATGACAATTTAGCTTTTGGTCATTTGAAATATTCTCAGAATATACCTAGATTTACAATCATACAGCATCTAGTTAGTCTTTCTGACCTTCCATAACTTTCATGTGATGTTGCATCATTAAGTTCTGTAAGGGCAACAGTAATTATAGGTTGAAAAGAAGGCAAGTGCTATGTCTGTCGTCAAGAATGACTTAATTCATGACCCTCTTTTGCTTGAGAAGGAGCTGATTGCCATAAATCATGCAAGAGAAGGAATTTTCTATTGGCAACAATTTATCCAAAATCTCCTATTTCCTTTAGCACAAGACAAATACTCATGCAATATAAATTCGCCAGAGGAAATTTCTTCGACTCACAAAGGTTAAACCAGAGGAGATTCAGAGGCCCAAAGTAAACAACAACTGTACAATCAATCAGAATACAGACTGTGCAGTGAAGTGCGCTTTTGCTTCTAGAGTAAGCCTGAATATGGCTCCACTGCAGCCAGTCCAAGGGATGATAGCTATGTCACTGACCGAACTGCAGCCAATCTCAGAAGTAATTCCTTGAACCAACAGGCTCTCCTGACAGCAACATAGCTGAGGCAGCGACTCTTGTTATGTCCAGCCAAATAATACTTTTCACATGTAGTACATAGCTAGTCGGATACTTCATGCATGACGACCATACATGTATATATATCACGATACTTCTCCACACACGGTCTCTCATGTCTGTACGTGAGACCGCGACCATCGAATAAACGTACGAGATCCACAAGTGCAGTGCCAGCTAGCCAATAGCTAAAAGGTAAAATTGTCATTGGATGTCAATGTCATGGAGAACATTTGTGTTTTCCAGGAAATATCCCTTCGGACTATCTAGCTAGCGACCCCATGATATATTTCTCTCGAAGGAAGTTCTTACCGTCTCCGCTCTCCGTATCAAGGATGCATATAACCAACGCACTTATCACAAAACTTTAATACGTACGGTCACAACAAATGTAGCCAGATTAGAAAAGTGCGGCAGGCTACACTGAGAAGATATCAACAGTATGAAGTCCAGTGGCAGCACGCAATCCAAACCAGAACATAAATTCCCTAGTAAGCCACTTGAGTTTCTTGGTGCAAAGTGCCAACTGATACAGAATAGTAGCAAACACATGCACGCAAAATGTATTTCACCGCGTAGGGTGTAGATTAAGTTATTTTCAAACCATAGTTTTATTATGTCCTTGCATTTCGAATATACAAATACCTACATACAAGCTGACTCACAACAAAAAATCAGCATCAGAAACTCAAGATACAAGTCATAAGCAAGGTTTTGGATTCCGAATGGACAAATTTTCTCGTGGGGGGCCATACTCTCAGTTATGACGGTTACCGAGAAATACCGAACATATTTTGAATGAAATTTATAATTGAATTTTGAATTCAAATTCTTCTAAACTAGATATTGAAATAACTTGAACGAATATCAATCATAAAAGAGGTATTAGCACAGTGGAAAGTCTACTACGTGCGTGCTAAGTGGTGTGAGGTTGCTTGTACGACTCTTCGGGTCATTATTTTTTTTACTTTTCCTACTTACGTGTTCTGAAAAATAAACAAAGAAAAAGTGCGAGAACACGAATCCAACCAGCTACCTCTCGAGGCACAAAATAGTAGGTTACCACCACACCACAACTAAGAATTTTGATGTAACTGAGAGCTACAGTGTTTTACTATACTTGGAGTGTTTAAATTTGGAAAATTGTAATTTTCGATTTTTTTTTTCTCGGGATGGGCATTTCTCGTGGGGCGGCGAGAAACGTGGATACCGCCCGGTATCCAAATTTATCGGGCGGTACCCAAAACCTTGGTCATAACCATGTAAAACCGCACCAAAAAATGGCGTTATTTACATTTTATGTCGTTTTATTACATTTCTGATTTTAGGGCACATAAGTATACATTTTCTTATGTTCTTTTTGACTTCCAACGTATGCAATGACGTATAAGTAGAAAGGGTGTGGAAAAGTAACAATTAATTCCTCGTCGTTAACGTTGGTACTGAATAGCATGAACCTACTGCTGTTTGTTTCCTCATAGTCAAAGGTCACTCTCCTCTATATGTTTGTTTCCTTGTATATGGAAAATCGGTCTTTGATACGAGATTCTCTTTCTTTTGGTGGCATGCTCTTATGAGATATCGATGGGAGCTTTTTGTGGTGTAAGTTGATTCTATATTTGTACCACCATTTTATAATGCTGAGAGAGCTGAAATACTACCCACGTGGATGTCTTCTATGCATAGTCTGCTTTCTAGAAGACTCTAAAAGATGCATCGACGTTATAATTTTTTTGCGGGTGATATGGAGAGTCTAAACAGAACTGAGTGTTTTTCTAAATCTGTCAGAAAGTTACATACAGACCGATAAATAGCTAGAAATACAAATTTGTGTCGAGGAAAAACTTCTCTATAGATTGTGAAATGGTATATTCACTTAATTAAGTGGGTGAGAGAGCGGGGATTCGGTGTCCATGCTCAGCTGCACCCGCGATGAACAAAAAACACACACACAAAAAGAACTAGAATTGAAAATTTCCGTTTTTTTTTTGCATGGAAGATAATTTGGTTCGGGAGGTGTGCTCCAAATTTCAGATCATCTGCACATCTGAGTATCTCTTAGAAAAAAAGACAAATTTAGGGTATGTGAAAAAGTTTACTGTTCACTTATTTTCCTGACCCAATTTGTATTTTTTTTTGCTGAGAGCTACTCATATGTCCAAATGATCCGAAATTTGGAGCGCACCTCCCGCACCAAGTTATCTTCCATTTAAACAATCATTTTTTTTAAAAATTGTTTCAGTATTTTTGTGAATTTCCTTTTCACCGGGTTCACTGGGCTTAGAAATGGATATTCGCGCTTCTGTAGGTGTGACGCCTCTCCTCTAAAAAAAGTCCCTCCTGTAGGTTGCTGGTATTGAAGCAGTGCCGAGGGTTACGCTGGATCTAGAGCTTTGACTCATTGCGGAGTGAGTCGAGTCTCCACCCTTTTTGTCCCTTTTCTACTTTTTCGGTCTATCTTCCGTTCAACATCAAATTTACGTGGATGAACAGTACTCTATGTATGTAACAAACCAAAAGTAAATAATAACAATTTGACCCAAGAATTCGAGAAAGCGCCACTTACACACGAGACAATGCCAGCTGTACCAGTCGTTGTACACACATGTTACATTTGGTGGGGTAAATGTTTTTTGACCGCTCTATTAGTAGCTAGCTACTGTGCATGCATGGTTCAGCTGGGGGTCAAAGTTGATAATGGCAGCAGTGGTTCAGTACGTAGGTTATAATATGTGGCGTACGTACATTGTTGTGAGCTTGACAGGCAGCAACCAATCGAAAACTGGTCAATCGGCAGACCTTCCCATGGGCCCCTCTACCAGCCAGACCCTTTTGTCCAGGTGCCAAACCGAGACGTTCACGTGGCAGGATGTACAAATATAGGTATATAGAGTACTTACGTGTGTGGCTCTTGCCAGTTGTGCAGGGAGAAACCGTGTGCACAAATATAGGTATTTGTCTCGTAACGACGACCAGACTAGACATCAGAGTCCAGAGTTAGCAAGGTGCATGGTGCATGCATGGTGCACTCTCCAGACAAAGTATGGATGGTACACTAGCCCTAGACGAAAAACAAAACCTGATTAGCGCATGCATGACGTTTAGTAAATTTTCCACACGGCTCGCAACTCGGTGGAGGATCGACGCGGCTGCAACCTCGCCTCCTCTCCTCACCCTATAAATCTGGAGGGCATGCATGCATTGCTCGTATCCCCCATCCATCCCAAGACATAGCAGCAGCAGCCTGCAACGTACTTTTGTTCATCCCATATCATCCACGCTACAACATCAGCCGATCAGTAGCAAATCACATTAGTCAAGCACGTGATGGCTGCTGCGCATGTATGCTTCTCCTTATCCTCCTTCGCGCCATTGCTCCATTCGACTTTGCCGGTGGCCAGAAATGGTGGCCAGAGTGGCCGAAACCGTGGGTTATTTCGCCCTTCGCCAGTGATATATCCAGGGCGGGAGCCTGTGTCCCATGAGCTGTCCGATGATTTTGACTTCCAGGTATATATTTTTACGGTACAAACATATATAGACCGCAACATTAGCATGTACTTTGAATGCAATTAGCATGAATGATTGTGTGCCTTTTTCTGGCTAATTATACTGCCTTGTCCCTAAATTCATGTAGTATAAACCAAGTCAAAAATTTAATCCGTCCACAAGAATCTTCTAACCACAGTCTGGCAATTCATGGATTGCCTTTTCAAGATAACTTCGAATAATTACTTCTATTCAGGAACCAGCGAGACATAGAAAATGTGTGTCCCATTAATTAATGATGTTTCTGGAATGAGCACAATTTCAATCTCTATGTTTTATTGTTAATTTCTGAACTATGTTAATAAAATATAAACCTACATTATATGCACTATTTTCCTATGATATCGCCTAATGTTGAATGCAAATAATATATGATATATATTGCACTTATCTAGACTTTGTATTCTTTTTAAAAAGAAGTTTGCTCTATGTGCAATACCAGGAAAGCCTATTGAATGTTCAAGCGTTGCTTCATCAACATCCGAAGAGCAACAAAGGAATGTTGAGCATGGTTGATCACCTCAAACGCCTCTGCATTGACCACTATTTCCAGGATGAAATCGATAACATAATGGACTCGTCTGTGGATCTCCTCCATAGTGATGATCTACTTGACGCAACCCTTTCCTTAAGGCTGATGAGAGAAGTTGGATATTATGTTTCGGCAGGTCAGTAAATTACTAGTTAGTGTGTTGGGTTAGATAAACACACGAGTTTGGAAACTTGAGTGCAATTTGGTCAATGATGATTTTATGTGATAATTTTGCTAATAATAAATTAGCCTTAGAGTAACCAAGTTTAATAATAAAAAAGAACAGTCCCTTGTGTAGCATAGAAGCACCTCTCATGAGACGTATTATTTTCATTATGTATGACATGCACCTAAGACCCCTTCTTGTTGGTGTATGGCAGACGATGTTCTTCAGAAGTTCACAAACGCTAATGGTGATTTCAACCTTAGGCATAGCAAAGACCTTAGAGGGTTGCTGAGCTTGCATGACATGTCACACCTCAACATGGGAGAAGCTTCACTCTACAAGGCAAATGAATTCTCAAGCAAGCACCTAAAATTTGCACTTAAGTGTTTGGAGCCAAACCTTGCGAGATATGTGATGAAGTCACTAGACCATCCCTACCATGTGAGCCTGAGGCAATACAAGGCTAGGCATCATTTGAGTTACCTCCAGAACTTGCCTACTAGGCACACTGCAATTGAGAAGCTGGCACTTGCAGAATTTCAGATGAAGAAGTTGCAACATCAGAGTGAAATGCAAGAGATTAAGAGGTATCAATATAATAAAATACACTCTTTCCATTATTAGTTGTTGCGGACATTGACCCACCTGCATATTGATAAGAGAGAACTCACTTGGAATTAATAGATTAACATATATTTTTTTGCTCATGTATTCGCACAATTAAAGGTGTGGTGATTTTTTACTATGAAAACTTCATTTTCACATAGATGGTGGGTGGATTTGGGATTGTCTCAAGAAATTCCTGCTGCAAGGGACCAAGTTCTGAAATGGTACATGTGGTCCATGACTATCCTCGAGGGTTTCTCCTTCTCAAGATATCGGGTTGAGGCCACAAAAGTTATCTCAATGGTCTACATTGTGGATGACATATTTGATCTTGTCGCCACACAAGAGGAGCTCTATCTCTTTAATGAGGCGATCAAAATGTGAGCATTGATGATCCCGTAATAACAACAACATTGCATTTTAGGAATGAAGTATAATTACTTTTGTTTGTGAATGAATGACATCTTAGATATGTCTAACTGCACATTAAAAATTCCATAATTTTGACACATCATGTATACAGAGGTATTAGGATTGGTTTGACATAAACATTAGGCCTTTGTGAGAAATATCTTGATATACTAATAGTTTTATAATTATTCATATATATTCATACAAAAAGAGAAAGCATTGCATATTCAAGACTGCTTATGCCCAGAATGGCATATTTTTGCTAATGGTATAATCAAACTCATGGGTTAGTCGCGACCTTATACATAAACATATAATATAAAAATATTGTTATAAAAGTTTCACGCTCAAAGTGCATATTTTGACAGGTGGGATCTTGCAGCTGCTGAGTCACTGCCGAGTTACATGATATCATGTTACAAGGCTCTTTACACCATCACAAATGATATCGCTGATATGGTCAGAAAAGAGCATGGATTGAACCCTATCAATCATCTCAAGCAAGCAGTATGTCTACTCGAATGGTTTTTCATTTTCTTTAGTTTAATTTGTCTAAGCAACCAATAAATATATTAATAGTACCACCTCACATATTTCTATGTACTATATAACTTGTGATTAATTGTAATGAAATAAAATATAAGAAAATAATAGTGGAAGAATTAATATTGCATTCATGCCTTTTTTCTTGCAGTGGGCAACTTTGTTTGATGGATTCATGATCGAGGGAAAATGGCTATCTACTAATCAGGTTCCTACATCGGAGGACTACCTAAGAAATGGTGTCATCACTTCAGGAGCACCACTTTTATTTATGCATCTTTTATTCATGCTTGGGCATGATTTAACGGAGGACAACAACGACCACATCCTTAGGGTCATCTCTTGCCCTGCAAAGATCATGAGGCTCTGGGATGACATGGGGAGTGCAAAGGTCAGAACACACCGAGAAGTTTGTGCAGAAGACTATATGATTAGTAATACTAATTATTTACATGAGTTATTTCGTACCATATCCTGGTGGGTGTGCATTCAAGTTGACATTGACAACATTAGGCATGATCTGAAAAGAAATTATGTGTCCCATGCAGGATGAGTTGCAGGAAGGGCTCGACGGATCATACAAGGATTTGTACCAGAGAGAAAACCCTCATGCTGATGCGGAGAAGCACATGTTGGATATGATAGCGGGTGAATGGGAGGATCTAAACAGGGAATGCTTCTCTCAGACAAAGTCCACACTACCACCTAGCTTCATCGGGGCGTCTCTCAACTTTGCAAGGATGGTCAGCATCATGTATGGCTATGACGACGAGCAGAAGCTCCCCGCCCTGGAGGATTACACTAGGATGTTGCTCTTTTGAATAATGCATGCTACTGTTGTGTATGTAAGTCTTATATATGTAGCACACCAATTTTGTAGGGTTGCTAACTGCTCCACAAACGATACTTGTGCCCGAGCTGTGCACGACATGCAAATCCAGCAGCTAGTGCCCTTCTCACTCATATGCATGTCCAGCAGTATTCAATCTTCATCTGTGAATCGTTCACCTGTGCATAGCACTACTCTAGCGAATGTGTTCCTACTTCCTAGTGGTTATATAATGAATATACTTGTCAAAAGCCATGAGCCGCCTGCAAGGTCATGCACGTGTTGCAATGTATGTGATGCATGTGCAGTTTTGCACTCTAGGAAATAGATTTTGTATTCAAAATTCACTAGAGTGCAAATTTGTTATACCATTTGGCATCAGCTGGCAATTACGCGTTACATCCTTCAAGCAAACGTGGATGTATTGTCTAATTGTTTGAACATAAACTTTATTTCATATGTGCCCTGATTTAGACTATGCACCCAACTTATATGTAAAAACAATAACCATATAGAAATATGAGGTGTATAGGATCCTAATCCGCCTCTATCTCGTGTCTTTTTTTGAATGTTAGCATTACTACTAAATTCATTGAACAGGAGAAAAAGATTGGTCCAGTTTATGAGGGAAATCGAACCCAAAAACCATACAAACAACGCCTTTTGGCAAACAACACACATCCACACAAGCCACAGATCCCTCTGACCAGATCCACCTCCAGGACGATGCCCCCAAGAGGGTACGCGACGCCAGATAGCGCCGCCATCCTCGGAGCACGGCAGGAAAGGCAAGGTGGGAGCAACTACATCGATGCCTCCAGCGAGGGAGCGACGCCAGAAGGCACCGCCATCGACGACTCCGACCACAACCGGAGTATGACTTTCGTCGGCCGGCTCACCTACACAGTTCAAGCCCTAGATCCGATCAGCTTACACAACAAGCCACTACCCCTGCCTCCACGGTAATCTGCACATCCCCGGCAAGCTCGACATGCTTCCAACCTTGCATCCGCTCCCCCACTGGGGGGAGGATGCAACCTGCAGCGGCGCTATTCTTCTCTCATCGGAAGGATGCAACCAAGCACGACGCCATTCATCTCCTCGAGGATGCAACGCCTGCGGGCCATTCATCTCCCGACGAAGGATGCAACAACCATAGCAACGCCATTCATCTCCCTCCAGCCACCACCATCTCATCCTCCCACCTACAGTAGCATCAAGCTTTCCGAACCACCGTCAGGAGGATGCAACACCGAGCGAGGGTGTCATTCCTCTCCCACAGCTTCTGCTGCGGCCGGCAGCAATGCAGACGCTCGCGTCCAACACACATCAGATCTGCGCAGGGAAGGGCGCCTGAGCAACACATGCACGCGCCGCCCTGGATCTGACTGCAGCCACGCTTCGATGTGCCCACGCACTGCTCCCTCGCCCTGCCGCACGGACCGGCTGCGTCCTCGCATAGCGCCTAGTTCCAGTCGCGCGGATAGGCCGCACCGCCCCAGATCTGGCGCGTCAGCAACGACGCCAACACCTCACGGATCCGGCGCCCATCTCGCGCCCGAGGCGCGCGCACGTCATCGCGCCCAACTGCCACGCCGGCCAGCCACCAGCTACACGCCGCGAGCCGCCGCTGCAGCAAGCTTCCCGCCACGCGCCGCCCTGGACCACCACATCGCGCACACAAGCCCACGTGCCGCCATGGCCCCGCCCCGTGCCATCCTTGGCAGCCGCTTTGCCAAGCTTGCAGACAAGATATAAGAAAGGGCCCCACCGCCACCTTCACCGGAGCCGGCGCGGGCTTTACTGGCAGCTTCTCCGGCGGCGACGAGCCAAGGGGAGGGTGGCGGCGCCGATCTAGGGTTTCCCCCGTGTCGACAGGGAGAGCGACGCGGGGGACGATGTTGGGAAACATTGCATGGAAAACAAAAAAAATCTACGCACACGCAAGATCTATCCATGGAGATGCATAGCAACGAGGGCGGAGAGTGTGTCTACGTACCCTCGTAGATCGTAGGTGGAAGAGTTTTACAACGCGGTTGATGTAGTCGAACTTCTTCGCGTTCCAACCAATCGAGCACCAAATGTACGACACCTCCGCGTTCAGCACACGCTCATCTCGATGACACCTCCGCCAGCAAGACGGCGAGGTAGTGGATGAGTTCCGGCAGCACGACGGCGTGGTGGCGGTGATAGTGAAGCTATCTCCGCATGGGTTCGCCTAAGCACTACGGAAATATGACCTGGGGAGTAAACGGTGGAGAGGGGCACCGCACACGGCTAAGATAATGTTGTGTTGTGCTAGGCGCCCCCCTCCCCATATATATATGTGGGAGGGAGAGGGGAGAGGCCAAGGGGCGCCCCAAGTAGGTCCGAATCCTACTTGGGCTCCTGCCCTTGGCCGCCCCCCTGCATATTTGTCGGAGGGGGGAAGGAAAGGGGGGACAGGAAGGAAGGGGGAGGATGAATCCCCCCTTCCTTTCCCCACTAGGGCGGCTGTCATGGGGGGGGGGGCGTGCCAGCCCCTTGTGGGCTGGTGTGCTCCCCTCTTATGGCCTAATTGGCCCACTAACCTCCCGGGGGTATCCGGTACTCCGATGATCACCCGGTACACTCCAAAACACTTCCGGTGTCCGAATACTATCGTCCTATATATCAATCTTTACCTCTCGACCACTTTGAGACTCCTCGTCATGTCTGTGATCACATCCGGGACTCCGAAAACATTCGGTCACCATATCATATAACTCATATAACACTATATCGTCAACGAACGTTAAGCGTGCGGACCTTACGGGTTCAAGAACTATGTAGACATGACCGAGACACCTATCCGGTCAATAACCAATAGTGGAACCTGGATGCCCATATTGGCTCCTACATACTCTGCGAAGATCTTTATCGGTCGAACCATTATGACAACATACGTAATTCCCTTTGTCCATCGGTATGTTACTTGCCCGAGATTCGATCATCGGTATCTTCATACCTAGTCCAATCTCGTTACCATGCGCGTCCGTGGCCACTGACCGGGCACCCCTTAAATAATGGTATCCACATCCGGACACCTCAATTACTGTAATGCCCGGATAATTAGGCTGCAGTAAAACGCTCCTAATGATGCCATGTCATCTCTGTTTACTGTTGCTAAACTCTCGTTAGTTCAGAACCCGTTCAAAAGTCAAATTCAAAATATGTCAAACAACAAATTTTTCAAAAGTTGAAACAAAAATGTTCGGGCAGTGCCAAAATTGGCATAGGTAATTATGGTGTAGAAGACACAATTTTATAAAATACTTAAATGCCCTAAATTAAATAAAACAGAAAAGGAAAAGAAAAAGAAAATACAAAGGCAGAAGACAAAAGAAAAAAAGAGAAAAGGAACCCCCCTTGGACCAGACGGCCCAGCTCGCAGCCAGACCGGCCCACCTGGCCCATCCGGCCGACCCGGCCCGTTCCCCCGGTCGCTCTCTCCCCTTCCGTGTTCCCCCGACCAGGGTCAGAACAGGGGCGCGTCCCCGCCGGACCCCCCTCGCCGGCGTCAAGGAGGGGATAAGATCGCCACGCACTCGCCTCCTCGATCCCATCTCCCACTCGCCCACGCTCGCCCTCTCGGTCCCTGCGCCTCCCTCTCCCCTCAGATCCATCCCACCGCATCCGAGCGCCGCCATGGCCTCGCCGCCATAGAACTCACGGCCACCGCGACCTCCGCACCTCTCCGACGTGCCCGCTCGCTCCACCTCCCTCGACTACGCCTCCCCGATGAGCCGCAGGACGCCGGGCGCCCACGAACGCTGCCATGGCCTCGTCTTCTTCCTCGGATCCCCGGCGTGTCTCCAAGGAGCGCCGTCGACTCTGCTGCTACTAAACTCCCAAGGGCCATCTTGCGTGCCGCACGGTGAGCTCCCCCTCTCCCGCCCATCGCCTCGCCGCCATGGCCATGCTCTCTGTCGTGCTCGCATGAGCACGGCATCGTGTTCCTGGTGCTTCCAGGAACCCAACACGCACGCGCACACGCCTTCCCGTGCCCCCTAGCGCTGTATCCACTGACGCACGAACTCCGGCGTCCGCTCCGCCGCTCGCCACCGCTGTCTCCGGCTGTTTCCGGCCAAACCCCCTCCACCGTTCGACGCGCCTCGACGCGCTCGTCTGTTTGGTCCCAAACACGCCTCGTTCGAACGCCCCGTAGCGCGATCCCCGTCCGCGCCTGAACTGCCGTCCGCCGCGCTCGTCGCCGGCGACCATTTCGGCCACCCCCGCCGTCGTGCTCCCCTCCATCGGACGCGGCGCGAAGAGGCTGTTCCAGAGAGCATGCCCGCGCCCGATTTGGTGCCCCGTAGGCGAATCCCGACGCTCGCCGGCGTTCGGCCGCTGCGCGCGAGCTCGCCGGAGCTACTCCGGCGGCTCCGCTGAGCTGGCACACAGGGCCCCCCTGGGTCACTGCCTGTGGGCCTAGGGGCCCCAACTGGCCACGTTGACCGCAGTCAACTGCGCTGATGTGGCAACTACTGCCACTGACATGCGGGCCCGCGTCATTTAAAACATTTTTGTAAATAAATAAAATGCTAATTATTTAATTAATTAATTTAGTTTACTAAATAGTCACTGGCTACTGGGCCCCACCCACTAATTAACCCATTTAGTTAGTCGAAACCCCCTGTTAGTGCCCCAGGCAATGACATGTAGGTCCCACTGGACCCACCTGTCTGGTTTGATTCGTCAACCGACCAGTTGACCTGCTGACATCACTCTGATGTCATGCCTGCGTCATCATTCACTATTCTGGATAATGTTGGATTTAAATAAATAATTAAAATCAGAAAATGATTAAATCTTTAGAAAATCATATAAAATAATCCATAACTCGGATGAAAATACATTCTACATGAAAGTTTCTCAGAACGACGAGACGAATCCGGATACGCAGCCCGTTCGTCCGCCATACATCCCTAACATATCGAACTCGCAACTTTCCCCCTCCGGTTCATCTGTCCGAAAACGCGAAACACCGGGAATACTTTCCCGGATGTTTCCCCCCTTCGCCGGTATCACCTACTACCCTGTTTGGGCACACCTAGCATCACGCTTTGTCATGTCATGCATCATTATGCATCTGTTTGCATTGTATTCATTGTTTCTTCCCCCTCTTCTCTCCGGTAGACTACGAGACCGACGTCGGTGCTGGTGCCCCGACCGACTACGCTGTTGACGACCCCTCCTTCTTGCCAGAGCAATCAGGCAAGCCCCCCCCTTGATCACCAGATATCGCCTACTCTACTCTATACTGCTTGCATTAGAGTAGTGTAACATGTTACTGTTTTCCGTTAATCCTATCCTGATGCATAGCATGTCCTTGCTACTACTGTTGTTACCTTTACCTCCAATCCTACATGCTTAGCATAGGATGCTAGTATTCCATCTGTGGCCCTACCTTCTTGTCCGTCTGCCTTGCAATACTATCGGGTCGTGATCACTCGGGAGGTGATCACGGGTATATACTTATATACATGTATGATACCTGTGGTGACTAAAGACGGGTCGGCTCGTAGGAGTACCCGTGAGTGGATCTTTGTGGCGGAGCGACAGGGCAGGTTGAGACCGCCTAGGTGAGAGGTGGGCCTGGCCCTGGTCGGTGTCCGCGGTTACATAATTAACACACTTAACGAGATCTTGGTATTTGATCTGAGTCTGGCCATTTGGTCTATATGCACTAACCAACTACGTGGGAAAGATATGGGCACTCGGCGTCGCGGTATCAGCCGAAGCCTTCGTGACGGCAGCGACTGAGCGGTGCGCGCCGGATTGGAACGTAAGCCTGCTCTTGTATTAAGGGGGCTAGTTCTGCTTCCGGCCGCCCTTGCAACATGCAGGTGTGCAATGGGCGATGGGCCTAGACCCCTGCGCCATAGGATTTAGACCGGCGTGCTGACCTCTCTGTTGTGCCTAGGTGGGGCTGTAACGTGTTGATCTTCCGAGGCCGGGCATGACCCAGGAAAGTGTGTCCGGCCAAATGGGATCGAGCGTGTTGGGTTCTGTGGTGCACCCCTGCAGGGAAGTTTATCTATTTGAATAGCCGTGTCCCTCGGTAAAAGGACGACCCGGAGTTGTACCTTGACCTTATGACAACTAGAACCGGATACTTAATAAAACACACCCTTCCAAGTGCCAGATATAACCCGGTGATCGCTCTCTAACAGGGCGACGAGGAGGGGATCGCAGGGTAGGTTTATGCTATGCGATGCTACTTGGTGAACTTACCATCTACTCTCTTCTACATGCTGCAAGATGGAGATGGCCTGAAGCGTAGCTCCTTGCTTGCGAGTACTTTGGATGAGTACTCACGGTTGCTTTTCTCCCTCTTTTCCCCCTTTCCTTTCTACCTGGTTGTCGCAACCAGATGCTGGAGCCCAGGAGCCAGACGCCACCGTCGACGATGACTCCTACTACACCGAAGGTGCCTACTACTACGTGCAGCCCACTGATGACGACCAGGAGTAGTTGAGGAGGATCCCAGGCAGGAGGCCTGCGCCTCTTTCGATCTGTATCCCAGTTTGTGCTAGCCTTCTTAAGGCAAACTTGTTTAACTTATGTCTGTACTCAGATATTGTTGCTTCCGCTGACTCTTCTATGATCGAGCACTTGTATTCGAGCCCTCGAGGCCCCTGGCTTGTATTATGATGCTCGTATGACTTATTTATGTTGTAGAGTTGTGTTATGATATCTTCCCGTGAGTCCCTGATCTTGATCGTACACATTTGCGTGCATGATTAGTGTACGATTGAATCGGGGGCGTCATAAGTTGGTATCAGAGCCGACTGCCTGTAGGAATCCCCCTTCCACACTCCTTGGCCGAAGTCGAGTCTAGACATTGCAAAAACTTTTACTAACATGGCTGTGTGTCCTACGGGCCCACGTCGCCATTGGGTGGTACTAGGATCTTTTACTCCTCGACCTTTACTCTGGGACTCTGAACTCTCTTCTACTCGGGTTAAATGAATTTACTAACTCAAACACTAGGTTCCCGTCACCACATTTACCCCAAAGTTGGATAAGCCATAGTTATTTCTTAGAATAGTATTTTGAACAATTCCCACACTGTCATTTGACTCCTTTGAAACATCTTTGCTTTCAGATGGAACCCACGAGGCAGGTCGTGCGCCACACGACGGCCATTGGTGCCTCGGGATCACCTGCTGTGCTAGCTGAGATGATGACCTATCTGGGTTATCGCTGGCACCCTGAGTACACCGTCTACGAGGAGTACCAGGACTTTAACCAGGAGCAGTATCGTGCCATCATCCACCTCTACTCTCGGGAGTATGACTCCACTACTGTTCTACACACCGCTCATGGTGTTGGAGTGACCATCGATATGGCTGTCCACGATGCTGCTTATGCTGCTCTCACGCGTCTTCATGGAGAGTATCGGGAGTTGGACACCTCCCCTTTCAGGCACATTGCTATCGCATCAGATGTTGGTGCGGAGGGATACTACACTGCTGCCTACTCCACTGTCACCCGAGAGCCCTTCTACCATGAGAACCTAGTTCTGCATGCTGATGGGTGGGATCGAGCTAACCAAGCTCTTCGCCACGAGTTGTACACCACCCGTCAGCACCTTTACCATGCTCTGACGCTGTTGCACCCCTTTGTCCGATCTAGAGAGCTGCCCCGTTCTGCGATCTACCCAGCCAGGACTGTGATGCCCCAGGGTGTCGGCTGGCCAGATGTGGGAGGCTACTCTCCCGCACTTGGTCCTTTCTGCCACTTGAGCGTCAGGTTCTGCACCAGAGTATCCGCGGACCCCAGGTGGCTGACGTGGAGTTCCCGATGCGACACTACCAGCTTTCAGGCTACACCTACCTCCACAGTACTTCTTGGGGCTGCTGTAGGCTTACTTGTTAGTGTTAGATGCACTCGCCGCGAGCCTGCGTGCCGCCTATGGTGTTTTTAGTCTATGAACTGAACTCTGTGTAATGAACTCTATGCATGACCCCTTTTGTAAGTTATGCCGACTACTATGTAGTAGCTATCGTGCTCCTTTCATTATGCAGGTTTCATCATGAATGATTCTTGTCTTTGCAAATTTATCAATGCTGAACAACCCCTGTTATATATTAGCAGGACGGTTAGACCAGGTGGTCGTGGTAGTGGTGGCAAGGCCCCACCACCGCCTGAGTACATGGCTGGTATGATCCAACAGTTCGAACTGAACCACCAATTCATGGAAAATATGATGGCTTAGTTTCTTTGCCCCAATATGAACCAGCAGCCAGCCCAAGGGACTCTGCAGGATTTCATGCGCCTCAACCCAACTGTGTACCGCAGCTCAACTCAGCCTCTGGATGCTGATGACTGGCTCCGTGACATCACCTATGAAATGGAGTCTGCTGATGTAGCCCCTGCCAGCTATGTCACTTTTGCTTCCTTCTTCCTGAAGGGACCCGCAGCTCAATGGTGGGACAGCCACAAGCGTACTCTGCCAGTTGGAATAATCATCAACTGGCCAGACTTCCTAGCTGCTTTCCGTGCCCGCTTCATTCCTGAGGGAGTCATGGACCGGAAGAAGCGTGAGTTCCGCAACCTCACCCAAGGCAACAAAACTGTTGAAGCTTATCAGCGGGAGTTTCTGGACTTGTCTCGCTATGCTGAAGAGGACATTGCAACTGATGCATGCAGACATGAGAAGTTTCGTGACGGCCTTCAAGCTGACATCAAGCTCGCACTTCTAGTGCATGACTTTACTGATTTCGCCACCTTGGTGAACAAGGCCATCAATGTCGAAACTGGTCTGCAGGAATACCAGAGCTCTCACAGGCGCAATCGTGACACGGGCTCATCTTCGGGCCCGCCCTCGCAGAAGCGTAAGATATGGATTCCCAACAGCATGTACCAGCCGACTGCACCTGCCCCAAGGCAGACCTATGCTGCACCTCGTCTGCCTCCTCCACCAACTAGGCAGCCAAGGCTTCCAGCTCCACCACCCCAAGCTCCTGTTCCCACTCCCAATAATGGTCTGTGTTACAAGTGTGGTCAACCAGGTCACCGTGCCAGGGACTGCAATCAGAACCAGCATCAACTGGCCCTTCCCGCAGCTAGCCGTGGAAGCAACCAGCCCCGCAACAACAATGCCAAGTCTTATGGTCGTGTTCATGCCAACCACGTTGATTTGAACGAAGCTCAAGACCAGCCTGCTACTGTGATGGGTACACTCCTCATAAATTCAGTGCCAGCATCCGTTTTATTTGATACAGGTGCATCGCATTCATTCATGTCAGCAGATTTTGCATTCATGCATGGCATTAAAAGTGAAGACATGAATGCTTCGCTATTAGTGCACACCCCTGTGGGCCAATGTCGGACCTCCATGATTTGCAACGATGTCCCCGTTGAAATTGAAGGACTGGAATTCCTTGTCGCTCCCATCGTACTGAAGTCCTGTAGGATTGGTCTCATTCTGGGAATGAATTGGTTAAAAGCGCATACTGCTTCTATAGTTTGCGCCACTAAGACCGTCCATCTGCTACACCCTTCCGATGAAATAATAAGCTACAATGCTCGTCTGGTTCAGAATGCCGAGGCAAGGCTCTATGCATTGAATGCATTGAACGCTGCACCACTCGAGCGCATTGAAAACATTCCCGTCGTGCATGAATTCCTCGACGTCTTTCCTGAAGAACTTCCAGGGATTCCCCCTGCTAGAGCTATCGAATTCATCATCGACTTGAAACCAGGCACCGCTCCTATAGCCAAACGACCCTACAAGGTGCCGCCGCATGAACTCCTTGAGCTTAAGGAGGAAATCGACAAATCTCTTCGCAAAGGATTCATTCACCCAAGTTGCTCTCCTTGGGGAGCACCTTCTCTCTTTGTCAAGAAGAAGGATGGGACAAACCGATTAGTTCAAGACTACCATCCTATAAACCAAGCTACCGTTCAGAATAAATATCCTCTTCCTCGGATCAATGATCTGTATGATCAACTGGCGGGTTCATCAGTGTTCTCTACGCTCGACTTGAGGTTGGGTTACCACCAGATCCGTCTTCGCGAAGAGGATATCCCAAAGACCGCCTTCGTGACTTGATATGGTTCATACGAGTACACCGTCATGTCTTTCGGTTTAACCAATGCTCCAGCCACCTTCTCTCGTCTGATGAACTATATATTCATGGATTACCTCGACAAGTTCGTCGTGGTTTATCTGGATGATATCCTGGTATTTTTCAAGAATGAAGAGGAACATGCTGAACATCTTCGTCTTGTGCTGGAAAAGCTACGAGAGCATCAACTATATGCCAAGTTCTCCAAATGTGAATTTCGGCTACCCGAAGTAACCTATCTTGGGCATGTCATCTCTAAGGATGGTATTGCCGTCAACCCTGAACGAGTCCAGGCTATCCTTGATTGGACTCCTCCCAAGAACGTTAGGCAAGTCAGAAGTTTTCTCGGTCTCGCCAGTTATTGCCGTCGATTCGTCGAGAACTTCTCCAAGATCGCCAGGCCTCTGACTAACCTGTTGCATAAGGGCGTCAAGTTCCAATGGATAGACAAATGTCAGGAAAGTTTCCAGGCACTCAAAGACAAGTTGACTTCTCCTCCAGTGCTTGCTCCACCTGATACTAAGAAGGACTTCGTCATTTACTGCGACGCTTCCCGTCAAGGATTAGGCTGTGTCCTAATCCAAGTCCGCAAAATGATCGCTTATGCCTCTCGGCAATTGCACCCTCATGAAGAGAACTACCCAGTTCACGACCTCGAACTTGCTGCTGTCATTCATGCGCTGAAGCAATGGCGACATTACCTTCTCGGTAATCGTTGCGATATCTTCACCGACCACCAAAGTCTGATGTATCTGTTTACTCAGCCAGATCTGAACCTCCGTCCACTACTAGGAAAAGGGCTATAGATGGAATGGCCACTAATGGCGCACCAGACATATGGTGCGCCATTGCTATATAGTAGTGGCGCACCATGTGTTGGTGCGCCATTAGTGTGAAAGACGCTAATGGCGCACCAGCCACAGGGTGCGCCATTAGTAACAAATTTTTTCTTTAATTATTCCAAACATACTAATGGCGCACCAGGGCACAGTGCGCCATTACTAGTTCTAACTAGTAATGGCGCACCAGCCACCTAGTGCGCCACTACTATATTTTATTTATTTATTTTTTTGCAAAACTACTAATGGCGCACCAGGGAACGGTGCGCCATTACTAGTTTAAACTAGTAATGGCGCACTGTTACCTGGTGCGCCATTAGTGTTTTTTTGCAAAACTACTAATGGCGCACCACCAGCAGGTGCCCCATTAGTAACCAGGGTTACTAATGGCGCATTAGGTGGTGGTGCGCCATTAGTAACCTGGGACGAGCTAGATATTTTGGACAGCCACACCTACCCACTCACTTTCCCCACTTCATTCTCTCCACCTCCTCCTCCTCACCTAATTTGCACCATAAATTCATCCAATTAAGTGGTTAAATTACCTTTTTTTGATAGGTAAGTAAGGGGGAGCTATCTTTATGTTGTTCTCCCTCTCGAACAACGTGCACATGCACTTTTTATGGCCTAGCTAGATCCATGTATGTTTGTGGTGTTGCATATGTTTGTGGTGTTGCATATATGTTTGTGTTTGCAGGTACCGGTATTTGAAATGCGATAGTTGCCAATATTTTGCCGGAATGTTGATTCATTTCCGTTTCGGCGAGAATTTTGGCACTATGCATTCTTTTTGGTCCTATTTTTAGGGAAAGTCATGCCAAATTTTTTCTTGGTTCTAAAATATCGTTTTGCTCTACCCCGCAGGCGACCATGGTCCGCACGATGACCGAAGGCATCATGAATAGGTTTTTGAGCTCCGCGAAGGCCGAGATGCTTGAAAAGAACGAGACAGAGATAAGATGTCCGTGTCGAAGATGCAAGCTGAAGAGCCTTATTGCGGACCCGGATTCCGGGCAGGTGCGGGACCACCTGCTCTTGCGTGGTTTCATGGATGGCTATCAGTGGCAAGGTGATGAAGATGACTATGAAGTCGTCCATGGTGGTCGGGCAAGAAATGAGGATGGGCAGCAAGACAACCACCGCGGCTCGGGCGGGCGAGAAGACGAAGAATCTCCAGGACATGATCACGACGGTGATGCTGTACACAGTCATCATGTAGAAGATGCCGGACATGATGATGAGGAAGATGCGGGAGCGGACGAAGGGCATGATCATGAAGATGAAGATGCTGGCGGAGCAGACGACGATGGACCATCGATGGGCTGGGTGCAGGACCCTCATATTCAAGAGCTGCTTCTCAAGCAGACGGATAACACAAGAGCTGCCGCCCGAGAGAAAGCCAAGATGGATCAACTGGAGATAGACGCGGTTACTCCATTGTATGAAGGATGCAGGCCCGAGGATACCCGCCTGAAAGTAACGCTCATGGTTCTGGAGATGAAGGTAAAACACAAAATGACCGACGCATGCTTCGACGAGAACATGTCATTCTGGCACGAACGTCTTCCCAAGGGGAACAAGTGCCCGACCAGTTTCGAGGAGGCGAAGAAAATCGTGTGTCCTCTGGATTTACCGCACGTGAAATACCATGTGTGCATGAACAATTGCATCATTTATCGGGACGAGCACGCGGAGTCTACCATATGTCCGGTGTGCGGCGTCACTCGATACAAGAAGAGGAAGAAAGCTCCTCGAAAAGTGGTGTGGTACTTTCCGATCACTCCTCGTCTGTAGCGGTATTTCGCGGACCCTAAGGTAGCAAAGCTCCTGCGTTGGCACGCGGATAGGGAGGAGAAGAAGCGAGAAGATGACGCAAATGATCCGGAGATAAATAAAAAAGACAAGATGCTGAGTCACCCTAAGGATGGGAGCCAGTGGCAAGCGTTGAACTTCGAACAACCAGAATTTGGGAAGGATCCAAGGAACATCGTGTTGGGCGCGAGCACCGATGGAGTCAATCCGTTTGGCAGCTAGAGAAGCACACATAGCACCTGGCATGTGTTTGTGTGGATGTACAACCTTCCCCCCTGGTTGTGCATGAAGAGGAAGTACATTCAGATGAGTATGCTAATTGAAGGGCCCAAACTACCAGGGAACGACATCAATCTGTATCTGGGGCTGCTGAAAGAGGAGCTAGACACGCTGTGGAAAATGCCAGCCAATACGTGGGACGCCGCAGAGAAAGAATATTTCCCTATGAGAGCCGCACTGCTCACGACGGTGCACGACTATCTCGGTTACGGATATCTCGCGGGGCAGGTGGTCCACGGATTTTCTGGATGCGTCAGGTGCATGGATGACACAACGTATCGCCAGCTAGATAGAGATCCCGGGTATTCGAAAACCGTGTTCATGGGACATCGAAGGTGGCTTCGCGACGATGACCCGTGGAGGCAACGCAAGGATCTGTTCGATGGTGAAACCGAACCCCGAAGACGCCCGCGTACGAGGAGCAGCGAGGAAATAGACGAGCTGTTGAAAAATTGGAAAGATTGCCCACTGCCGGGAAAGAAGCAAAAGGCGCCAGAGCCGGGAAAGAAGCGAAAGGCGCCAGAGCCACTGCTGAAGGTATGGAAAACGAGGTCTGTTTTCTGGGACTTGCCGTACTGGAAGATCCACCGCGTGCCTCACAGCCTTGATGTCATGCATATCACGAAGAACGTGTGCGAGAGTCTGCTTGGTACCCTGCTCAACATGCCAGAGAGGACCAAAGATGGGCCGAAAGCAAGGGCAGACTTGAAATCAATGGGCATCAGGGAGGAGCTTCACGCTAATGATGATGATGATGATGAGGCGAAGCAGGACACGGAAAGTCGTCGCAAAGGCAAAAAGGCCAAGAAGACCGGAAATGACTTCCCTCCCGCGTGCTTCACTCTAAGTCAGGAGGAGATCGATCAGTTTTTCATCTGCCTCGTAGGAGTAAAACTTCCTTACGGTTACGCGGGGAAGATAAGCAGATACCTAGACTCAGCGAAGCAGAAGTTCAGCGGGATGAAGTCTCACGACTGTCACGTGCTGATGACGCAGATACTTCCAGTAGCAATCCGTGGGATCATGGACGCGCACGTCCGTGAAATGCTATTTGGCCTATGCAACTTTTTCAACGTCATCTCTCGGAAGTCGGTTGGCGTGAGGCAACTCAGAAGGCTACAGGAAGAGATCGTGGTGATACTATGCGAGCTTGAGATGTACTTCCGCCCGCATTCTTCGATGTTATGGTGCATCTGCTAGTCCATATCGTGGAGGATATCATCCAACTCGGGCCGACGTTCCTGCACAGCATGATGCCGTTTGAAAGGATGAAAGGTGTTATCAAAGGATACGTTCACAACATGTCACGTCCAGAGGGAAGCATAGCCAGGGGCTTTCTGACCGAAGAGTGCATCTCCTACTACACGAATTATCTAGGCATCGAGAACCCCGTTGATCTGCCCGTCAACAGGCACCTCGGCAGGCTCGCTGGATGGGGTCATTGTGAGGGTCGCCGCGAAATGCATGTCAACTTCGATGGTTGACTCGCCGACTTTGAAAGTGCAAACCTAGTCGCGCAACAACACATAGACGTGGTCGATCCTTGGGTGGTAGAGCACAAAACGTTTATTGAGAAGACGTACAATGACCGAGGCCAACAGAGGACGGACGGAGATATAATCAAAGAGCACAACTCATGTTTCATGCGTTGGTTCAGGCAGAAGCTTCTGTCGTACCCTTTACATGAGGATTCTTCCGCGGAAGAACAACTCATATTCGCCTTGTCACAGGGCGCCGAGCACAACCTGATGACGTATGAGGCGTACGATATCAACGGCTACACATTCTACAACGAGGACAAGGACATGAAGAGCGATGGTTATCAGAACTCCGGGGTAACGATGGAATCCTACACCGGTAACGACAAGGACAGATACTATGGAAGGATCGAGGAGATCTGGGAGCTGAGCTACGCTGGAGAGAAGGTCCCGATGTTCCTTGTCAGATGGGCCAAGAGCGTCATAAAAGAAGCCCAGTATTTCACCACCATGGTTATACCCGAAGCCAAATCCAAGATCGCAGGCGCGAACGTCACCGCGAAAATGAGCCATGGGTACTGGCTTTCCAAGTGGACCAATGCTTCTTCATTACTGACCCATCAAAGCCCAGTCGTGTTGTCGTGAGGAGAGGCAAAAGGAAGATCATCAGAATGGATGGAGTTGCCAATGAGCAAGACTTCGACAAGTATGGCGACCCGAAGATGGAACATGACGACGACGATGAAGTATCAGCATACACCACAAGAAGAAGCAGGACCACCCTACCTAAAGGACGTTCGTTCAAGAGAAGAACTCCATTTACGAAAAATAAGGGCAAGAAGATTGTGAACAGATAGCTAGCTAAGATCGATTGTATTTAAATGGTAGCCTTCATTTCTCGATTGTATTTCATGGGCACTTTTTGAACTCATGAATATTTTTAAATTTCATGGACACTCGATCTCGATCCCCCTCCATCTCGATCGCTATCCCACCTCGCCAGATCCGGTCCCCCTCGTCGCCGAGCACCCCCCGCACCCTCTACCCCGCTCCACCGGCCGCCGTCGGCGACCCCCCGCACCCTCCCGCGCTCCACCGCCGCCGACGACCCCCCGCACCCACCCCGGCCCGCTCCACCGTCACAAATGAATGCAACTAAAATTGCAAAAAAAAACAAATTTGATTATATTTTCAAATAATAAATTTGATGATTTTTTTCATATTCATAAATATTATTACTGTTTTTATAAAAAAATATTACTGTTTCATATTCATATTCATTTTCTAAAAAATTATTAGATGCAACGAAAAATAATAATAATAAAAAGATTACTAATGGTGCACCTCTAGCTGGTGCGCCATTGCTATATAAAAAAAGTTTACTAATGGCGCACCGATCGTGGGTGCGCCATTGCTATATAAAAAAACATTCTAATGGCGCACCGCTTCGTGGTGCGCCATTAGTAAGCCTTCCCCCACGCTAAAATCCCCAATCTCTCACATTTCTCTCTAATCCCTCCCCTGCCTCATCTCACCCGCGCCCGACCACCATCGTCCACCACAGCCCCCGTGCTCGCAATCCCCGGCCGTGCTCGCTACCCCCGCCGCACCCGACCAGCATCGCCCCCAACGCCCCCTCCCCGAGCCGAGCGCCGCCTCCCTCGCCGTCCCCCCTCCGCCCGCGCCAGCGCCCTCGACGTCCTCCCGCCCAACCGCCCCCTCCGCCCGCGCCCTCGCCATCCCCCCTCCCCCCGCGGCCCCACTCGCGTCAACCTCGTGCTCGCCGTCCAACACCGCGCGGCCTGCCCAGGAGGACTGCCGCCATCTTCCTCTTCTTCACCCCCCCGGCGTGAGCTCGGCGGCGACAAGGAGTGGCTTTTTTAGAGGCAATACTAGTGAATTTCAGTTAACTTCTTACAGTTCAGTTAGGTACCGAAAAATTCAGTTAGGTACAGTTACAGAAAAATCCAGTTAGGCTTTTTTAGAGGCAATACTAGTGGATTTTAGGTATATATTTGCTTGTCCTTCAAATAGGGGCAAGACTGTTACAGAAAAATTACTAAATACAGTTAGCTACTGTCAAAAAATTCAGTTAGGTACAGTTAGCATCATGTAAGAAAATGACCATAATTTGCTACTGTTTCAGAATGCCCAATCATGTTCTCCAAGTGCACCAAGTGCAAGTGCACTGGGATTTTAGAACCACAGCTGCACTAGGATTTGGTGGTGGTGACTGAATGCAAGTGCACCAAGTTACAATCTAATCGATGAGCTCTTCTTCCCAATCGCTGCACACTAGTAGTACAGTAGTGACTACTTCACCAAGTTACAATCAAAACAAGCATATGCAGTCAATATACAGTCATTGTAATTTTTGGGAGTAATTTTTGGTGTCAAATCACTCAAGAACTAACTGAATTTTCAAACTGAACTTGACACAATACTATTCATCAACATGATTTCTTTATTTTCTGTGTCATACATTTTACATATCTTTAGTCATTGAGTTCGGTAACTATTTTCACTCTGTCCTGAAGGTTTTTGTTTTTCAGCAGTTAATTGATGGTTTGATACACGATACATTTCATGCACAGGGTGACTAATGAAGCACTAGGCTCATCCATGGTACAAGTTCACCTGTGAACACTTGAAATTAGTCAGGACATCCGGTACTGATAGATGTAAATTGTGTCCAGTAGGCTTTGAAGCACCAGTTTTTCCTGTTTCTAACTCTGAATCTGATATAAACCATACTGTTGGCATAAGTGGTCTTTTGTATATGTGCTGATGCTTTGTTAATATAAAGCTATAGATGATGTTGTACTTGTGATGATGCTACTTGTGATCTTCTGAAATGACCCATTGGCGACTTCATTACGCGGGGATAATGATTTAGCAGGTACCCCGAGAGGCCCTTGAGTTTGCCGGAATGTCGATTAACTTCCGTTCCGGCAAATTCGGGTACTCCATATGTCCTATTTTCAGCAAAGGTCATGCTGAAATTTTCCGTGAATTTTAGCATGACTTTGCTAAAAATAGGACATATGGGGTACTTGCGACTAATGCATGGGCCGGGGTATCTTAGTACTTAATTAAGTAGGATCAACTGCCTCTTGTGTTATACATATAGAAGTGTGATATGTTTACTGTCTCTTGGTGTTTGTCCTTAATTAAGTAGGGTATATTATTAGAAGATACCCATATATATTAGTCAACCTAGGGTGCCTCGGCATCGATAAACCCTAAATGATGAAAACTTAACTTAGCATTTAGGGTGCCTCGGCATCGACAAACCCTAAATGATAAAACCTTGGCTTTTAGGGTGCCTCGGTGTCGATGAGAACCTAAATGATGTACGCCTAGGCTTTTAGGGTGCCTCGGCGTTGACAAACCCTAAATGATAAAAGCTTAGCTTTTAGGATGCCTCGGTGTCGTCAAACCCTAAATGATGAGACCCTGATCTTGTTCCTTGACAATAACCAACTTTTTGACCAAACTTTTTTCTTATTTAGAGCGAAACATGGCCCACAACGATGAGGCCGGCGGTTCGGGCGGCAAGCATTTCTGGGAGCTGTCCCAGGAGATGGAGGAAGAACCTCACCGCTATGAGGACGCGGCCGCGGAAGACACCGATCCTGACTACACAACCCCTAGTGGCGTCGGGGATGACACCACTGATGGTGCCGCCGAGGATGCCACCACTGATGATGGCGGCGCACGCACAGATGGCAGCCAACCGAAGAGGCAACGGAAGGACCGGCGCCCGAACGTGCTCGGCACCGTCAAGGAGGAATTTACTGAAGTGAACTCCGACGGGCGTCCAACGGCGCCAAACATGTAGTCAAGGGGTACTCGGTTCAGCTCGGGTGCATTCTCCGGAGCATCGTCTCGATCAACACCGAGAACCTAAGGCATAAGGACCGAGGGAATTTGCGCAGCCTCCTCTTCATGAAGCTGCACGAATGATACAAGTTCCCCGCTGAGTTTGCAAACACACGCCTCTCAGGGAATAAAGTGAACAGTGCCGCCCTCACGAGGATGAGCACGGCCCTGTCTACATGGAGAAGCACGGTGAAGGCAATGATTGAAAAAGGTGACAGTTATGAGAAGATCAAGGCGAAATATCCTTTGATGAGCGAAGATGACTACAAGGAGTTCAAGATCAAGTGCGAGAGCAGCGCAACCTCCGAATCAAGTCAGTGGGGGAAAGAAATGCGGGAGTTGAACTTAGGGGTCCACCAACTCGGTCCCGGCGGTTACAGAGTGGCGGAGCCTATATGGGACAAGGAGGACGCGGAGCGTGCCGAGCAAGGCCTACCGCCCCGCTTCGAGAAATTACGTGACAAGCAGACCAGGAACTTTGTCAGGGCCCGGTACAAGGAGGACCCGGGTACAAAGGAGCTTACCACGGATCCGAAGACCAAGGCGCTTCAGCTTGTTCTGGTAAGGAATACACCCCCGCGTAATTAGCTCCATATGGTTGCATTCTAATTAATGAAGCCAAATTTCTAAATGGTTCACATTCCTTCCGCAGGAGGCTGAAAGCAGTAGCGCGGGGTCGTCTCAGAGCTCCCCTTTTGACACCCCTTTAAATAGGGCGTTGAACGTAATGAAAAACAAGGATAAGCTCAGTAAGCCGTCGTCAGCTGGTCGTGTGGCCGGCAAAGGATTGTCCACAAAATGGTCGTCATACTATACCGCTGGTGGGCGAAAGGAGAAAAAGACCAGCTCGGAAAGCCAGTCGCGCGAGGTTCAAGAACTCAAGGCACAAGTGGCGCGGATTCCGGAGATTGTCCAAGAGCAAGTGCAACAACAACTGGGAATGACGCTCACCGCCATTGTGCCTACCTTGATTCAGGGGCTGACGACGTGGATTGCGGGCGGCCAACAGGGGCCTCCCCCGGTTCCCAGCTTCACGGCCAGCAACTCGCACAACGCGCAGGCGGCGCCATTGGTGTCTCCGGCGCCGGCATGGGCATTGGAGCTTAATGCACCCGGGTGTACGCTGGCCGGCACCTCGTCAGCAAGCGGCCCCTCCGTCAGTTGCATGCGCACGCCCGCCGTTGGCGGTGCCTCGACATTAGCCGAGCTCGACGGCATCACGGTAACTAAGCCTCTCGGCCGATGACTTCATCTCCTTGCCTTTGACTGGGCATCCCTGACGCCCTACATGTTTTCGCAGGGCGCCACCGATGTTCCTTGCACTCTCCTGCACTTCGTGGGCGGCGAGTTAGTCGATGTCACCAAGGGCAGAATCGTTCAACCGGGCAACCGCATGTTCCATGGTAATCCGATGCCACCCACCTTGTATAGGGTTGAACTGGTTCGGGTGCTGCCAGGCTGCGACGAGTTGTTACCTCCGATTCGAACCGCGGGGGCCGACGAAGATGATGTGATGACCCCCAGCACCTGTGTAAGCTGGCCCCTGCTTTGGCCGAAGAGCCAGATTCGTTTGGGGGCGGGGGACACCACCCCACAGACGAGACCGCCAGTTGTGCCAGCGCCAAGCCATGGCAAGAACGCCACAACGCTACCGGACATGCCGGACATCCCTATGGCACAGGATCCGGACATGCATGTGGCACATGATCCGGACGACGACGACAACGACGGCGGTACATTTTCCAATGTCGATAAGTACTTTGCCGAACATGGGTACGGTGACGAGTTCTGCGGGCCTCCTTCTCAAGAACCCAACCCTGAAAAAGACGACCGCGATCTAGGTGGTACGGCGGAGAGACCCAATTGCAACAGGCGTCGTCTGGCGTTCAGTTCTCAGGAGACGCCTCCAGCTGCCGCCTTCACCGAGCCCCAGATAGCCGACGTGCCAAATATTATCAGCCCCAACACGCTCAAGAAGGCGGTCTGTGAGCAGAACTCGATCCCATTACAGCAGATCAGGAAGAAGGGACGGAAACGAAAGACTAACAAGGGCGCCAGTGCGAGCCAGCCGGCACCGAGTACGATCCGTGCTCAGGACGGGCCACCTTCACCTAAGGATATCTCGAGGAGGGTGCATGTGGCGGGTAGGGCGATGCTACCGACAAATATGCTCAATGCTGCAACCGGTGCTATGCGGAGTCTGCATGACAGTGTTCTTTCTTTGCAGAAGCAGCGTCTCAGAGAGAATGATGTGGCATACCCGGTTTTCGTGGCCAAGGTGCCAGAGGGCAAGGGCTTTGTGGAAAGCGCCGTCGGGGGTACGATCGTCCTGCGGTTTGATGACATCTTTGCTATGCTTAACCTTCATCCGCTGCACTACACCTTCGTTCGGCTGTTTTCGCTGAGTATGGAGATGCGGATCATTAGAGACAAGACCCCGGACATTGTGATAGTCGACCCCTTCTACATGCGTGCCAAGATCTTGGGCAGCGCTGGGGACCGGCAAGTCGCGAGTTCACACCTCGAAGGCGTCATTCTGGCAAACCCAGATAAGGATAACTTCCTCGTGCCTTACTTTCCCGAGTAAGTCATCTCCTAACCGCCCCGTAACATATGATTTCTTAGATTTCGATCGTTCTTTTTTTTCTAACATTCCGTGTTCTGTGCAGTGACACACATTGCACACACATCCTCTTAAGCCTGAAATATTCCATGGCCACGTATTTCGACCCAGACCGTGACTCCAAGATAGACTACACAAATATCAAGAAAGTTCTTGATGATGCTCTCCCCGGCTACGCCGCATCTGGAGGCACCTTTAAGAGGCCAGTTCGTAGGTACGGCAGGCACATGTACACCCACAATACGACATTCCCCTGCGTCAAGCAGCCGCCTGGCGGTCAGAAGGATGCCTACTACGCCCTCCATCACATGCGGGCGATCGTACGGGACCATAATCACCTTCCGCTACCAAATAATCTCAAAGATTGGGCCGCAAGCTTGGCGGCAATCCAGGACGCGGACATCCGACAAGAATTCTTTCGCATCCAGTCGGAGTTTGCAGAAATCATCCATCAAGATGTCCTTCGTACCTCGGGGCAGTTCTACCTCAAATTTCAACCGTCCAACAGTGAGATAGACACAACGCTACAAATGCAGGCTGACAACGCCCGCGACTTCATGACCATCATGACAGATGGCGTCTTCATCCACGCTCCGGTCCCATGAGTCGAGTCGAAAGTAGTGATGCTATGTGTAGTTCTGAAACATTAATTAGCTCATGTTGTAATTAAACTTTAATGAACTTGTATGTCTCTTTGGTTTGGACAGTCGTTCAACTTAGATGTAATCGATGCTATTTATTAGTAGGACCATGAATCGTGCTATTAATTTCTTGCTTTTCTCTTCCGATCCTTTTGTTGCATACTTATATATTGCTTATGTATTGTCTGTTGTTTGGCTAGTGCATAGAGATGCCGTCGTATGTCGTGTACAAGGGTAAGGTTCCCGTAGTCTACAACGACTGGGAGGAGTGTCGGAGACAGGTTCACCGTTTCAGCGGTAACAGTTACAAAGGGTACACCACTAGGGCGGAGGCGGAATCTAGATACGCGCGCTATCTAGCGGGAGAGAGGAGGGGGCGTTGGAGGAACCGGATGAAGACCAGTTTCATCGCGATGATGCTCATCGTGATGACCGCATCTCTCTTCTATGTGATGGTAGTTTTAGATGATCGATATCGACTTGTAATGTGAAGACAAACTCGCTACTCGCGGTCTCAAGACTTGTAATATTCTATCTTTGTTCGGTCTTTTGAATTCGGAGACTAATATGATGAATTGTATTTGGAGACTAATCTTCTATTGTATTCGATGAATCTGCTGTTGCTGTGTGGTGCTGCTTATATTCTGTCCAATAATATATTTTGTAATCTGTGCAAAAATCAGAAAAAAAATCCCTAATATACATACTAATGGCGCATCACACCAACGTGCACCATTAGTATGCCAAAGGATACTAATGGCGCATCACACCGCAGTGCGCCATTAGTATGCCAAAGGATACTAATGGCGCATCACCCCGCAGTGCGCCATTAGTATACCAAAGGATACTAATGGCGCATCACCCCGCAGTGCGCCATTAGTATGGCAAAGCACATGGGTATATATGGCCCCTGGGAGGCATACTAATGGCGCACCATGGCCTATACTAATGGCGCACTGCCTGGTGCGCCATTAGTATACCAGATACTAATGGCGCACCAGTGGTGCGCCATTAGTAAAAAGTACTAGTGGCGTGGTACTAGTGGCGCACCAGTGGTGCGCCATTAGTAGGCAAAACTGGTGCGCCACTAGTAGGCCTTTTCCTAGTAGTGGTCAGCAGAGATGGATGGAGATTGTTGCAGACTTTGACTTGGATATTTCCTATACGCCAGGCAAGGCTAATGTAATGGCTGATGCCTTGAGCCGCAAGTCTTACTGCAACCACCTCCAGGTTCAGAAATTTCAGGCCTCGCTTGTTGAAGAATTCAGAAAGCTGAACCTCCATATTGTTCCTCCGGGTGCACTCGCACCCCCTCCTAAGGAGTTTCGCAACATGAACCTCCGAGTTGTTTCCCAGGGTTCCCTCAATACCCTGGCTGTCGAACCAGATCTCTTGGACTCCATCAAGAGAATACAGGGATATGACTCTGAAGCCCACAAGATTAAGCGCTACCTCGCAGAAGGAAAGCCATCATTCTTCACTATTGCTGATGATGGCACTTTGTACTTCAAGGGCCGCCTAGTGGTGCCATGTGCAGAGAAAAACCTAGATATGACTCAGGAAGTTATGAAAGAAGCTCATGATACGCCTCTATGTATCCATCCTGGTAGTAAAAAGATGTACCAAGACATCCGTCAGAGATTCTGGTGGTCTAATATGAAGCAAGACATTGCTCGTTATGTTGCTGAGTGTGATGTTTGCCGTCGTATCAAAGCAGAACATCAAAGGCCTCCTGGAACTCTGCAACCTATCTCTATTCCTGAATGGAAATGGGACCATGTTGAGATGGACTTCGTCACTGGATTTCCCAAATCGCAGAAAGGTAATGATGCTATTCTTGTCGTCATTGACCGGCTTTCTAAAGTTGCACATTTTCTGGCAGTCAAAGAAACGATCACTGCTAGTCAGCTTGCAACTCTCTACATGTCCAGAATTGTTTCACTTCACGGTATTCCACTGGTTATCAGTTCGGACCGTGGCAGCTTATTCACTTCAAGATTCTGGGCAAGTTTCCAAGAAGCTATGGGAACTCATCTGTCATTCAGTACTGCGTTTCATCCTCAGTCGCAAGGGGAAGTTGAGCGTGTCAACCAAGTTCTCGAAGACATGCTTCGAGCTTGTGTTATTTCCTTCAGCAAGAAATAGGAGGAATCTCTCCCGTATGCTGAGTTCTCTAATAATAATAGCTATCAAGCTAGTCTGAAGATGGACCCCTTCGAAGTGTTATATGGACGAAAGTGCCGAACCCCTCTGAACTGGTCAGAAACTGGGGAACGTCCACTCTTTGGTCCGGATATTATCGAACATGCCGAAGAACAAGTCCGCATTATTCGCGAGAATCTCAAGACTGCTCAGTCGCGTCAGAAGAGTCAGTATGACCGTAAACATAAAGACATGGTCTATCAACCTGGCGAAAAGGCCTATCTTCGAGCTACACCAATGAAGGGTGCTCACCGCTTTGGGATGAAGGGTAAGCTAGCTCCTCGCTATATTGGCCCATTCACTATTCTGGAAAGGTGTGGAAAAGTGGCATATCAACTGGAGCTTCTGCCGAACCTTTCTCAGGTTCACGATGTGTTCCACGTGTCACAGCTCTGCCGATGCTTCAAGGACCCAATCCGAGCAGTGGATCATGAAGTGCTCGAATTGCAACAGGACCTCTCCTATAAAGAGCATCTGGTCTGCATTCTCGACCAAGCTGAACGCCGCACACATCAGAAGGCGATCAAGTTCCTCAAAGTCCAGTGCTCGCACCATTCTGAAGATGAAGCCACCTGGGAACGCGAGGATCGCCTACGTGATGAATACCCCGCACTGTTTCCTTCTACCTCCTAAATCTCGGGACGAGATTTCTTGTAGTGGAGGAGATTTGTAACGCCCTGATAATTAGGCTACAGTAAAACTCTCCTAATGATGCCATGTCATCTCTGTTTACTGTTGCTAAACTCTCGTTAGTTCAAAACCCGTTCAAAAGTCAAATTCAAAATATGTCAAACAACAAAAGTTTTCAAAAGTTGAACCAAAAATGTTCGGGCAGTGCCAAAATTGGCATAGGTAATTATGGTGTAGAAGACACAATTTTATAAAATACTTAAATGCCCTAAATTAAATAAAAAAGAAAAGGAAAAGAAAATACAAAGGCAGAAGACAAAAGAAAAAAAAAGAGAAAAGGAACCCCCCCTGGACCAGACGGCCTAGCTCGCAGCCAGGCCGGCCCACCTGGCCCATCCGGCCGACCCGGCCCATTCCCCCGGTCGCTCTCTCCCCTTCCCTGTTCCCCAGACCAGGGTCGGAACAGGGGCGCGTCCCCGCTGGACCCCCCTCGCCAGCGTCGAGGAGGGGATAAGATCGCCACGCACTCGCCTCCTCGATCCCATCTCCCACTCGCCCCCGCTCGCCCTCTCGGTCCCTGCGCCTCCCTCTCCCCTCAGATCCATCCCACCGCATCCGAGCGCCGCCACGGCCTCGCTGTCGTAGAACTCGCGGCCACCGCGACCTCCGCACCTCTCCGACGTGTCCGCTCGCTCCACCTCCCTCGACTACGCCTCCCCGACTAGCCGCAAGACGCCGGGCGCCCACGAACGCTGCCCCGGCCTCGTCTTCTTCCACGGATCCCCGGCGCGTCTCCGACGAGCGCCGTCGACTCTGCTGCTACTAAACTCCCAAGGGCCATCTTGCGTGCCGGACGGTGAGCTCCCCCATCTCCCGCCCATCTCCGTTAGCTCCCTCGGGCACCGTAGCTGCCTCGTCGCCGTTGCCGTGAGCACGTCGCCGCGGATCGCCTCGCCGCCATGGCCATGCTCTCCGTCGTGCTCGCGTGAGCACGACATCGTGTTCCTGGTGCTTCCAGGAACCCAACACGCACGCGCACACGCCTTCCCGTGCCCCCTAGCGCTGGATCCACTGACTCCCGAACTCCGGCGTCCGCTCCGCCGCTCGCTACCGCTGTCTCCGGCTGTTTCCGGCCAAGTCCCCTCCACCGTTCGACGCGCCTCGACGCGCTCGTCTGTTTGATCCCAAACACGCCTCGTTCGAACGCCCCGTAGCGCGATCCCCGTCCGCGCCCGAACTGCCGTCCGCCGCGCTCGTCGCCGGCGACCATTCCGGCCACCCCCACCGTCGTGCTCCCCTCCATCGGACGCGGCGCGAAGATGCTGTTCCAGAGAGCCTGCCCGCGCCCGATTTGGTGCCCCGTAGGCGAATCTCGACGCTCGTCGGCGTTCGGCCGCTGCACGCGAGCTCGCCGGAGCTACTCCCGCGGCTCCGCTGAGCTGGCACACAGGGGCCCACCCCCTCGGTCACTGCCTGTGGGCCTAGGGGCCCCAACTAGCCACGTTGACCGAAGTCAACTGCGCTGATGTGGCAGCTACTGCCACTGACATGCGGGCCCGCGTCATTTAAAACATTTTTGTAAATAAATAAAATGCTAATTATTTCATTAATTAATTTAATCAACTAAATAGTCACTGACTACTGGGCCCCACCCACTAATTAACCCATTTAGTTAGTATAAACCCCCCGTTAGTGCCCTAGGCAATGACATGTAGGTCCCACTGGACCCACCTGTCTGGTTTGACTGGTCAACCGACCAGTTGACCTACTGACATCACTCTGATGTCATGCCTGCATCATCATTCACTGTTCTAGATAATGTTGGATCTAAATAAATAATTAAAATTAGAAAATGACTAAATCTTTAGAAAATCATATAAAATAATCCGTAACTCGGATGAAAATACTTTCTACATGAAAGTTGTTCAGAACGACGAGACGAATCCGGATACGCAGCCCGTTCGTCCGCCACACATCCCTAACATATCGAACTCGCAACTTTCCCCCGGTTCATCTATCCGAAAACGCGAAACACCGGGAATACTTTCCCGGATGTTTCCCCCCTTCGCCGGTATAACCTACTACCACGTTTGGGCACACCTAGCATCACGCTTTGTCATGTCATGCATCGTTATGCATCTGTTTGCATTGTATTAATTGTTTCTTCCCCCTCTTCTCTCCGGTAGACTACGAGACCGACGCCGCTGCTGGTGCCCCGACCGACTACGCTGTTGACGACCCCTCCTTGCCAGAGCAATCAAGCAAGCCCCCCCCCTTGATCACCAGATATCGCCTACTCTACTCTCTACTGCTTGCATTAGAGTTGTGTAACATGTTACTGTTTTCCGTTAATCCTATCCTGATGCATAGACTGTCCTTGCTACTACTGTTGTTACCTTTACCTGCAATCCTACATGCTTAGTATAGGATGCTAGTATTCCATCTGTGGCCCTACCTTCTTGTCCGTCTTCCTTGCTATACTATCGGGCCGTGATCACTCGGGAGGTGATCACGGGTATATACTTATATACATGTATGATACCTATGGTGACTAAAGACGGGTCGGCTTGTAGGAGTACCCGCGAGTGGATCTTTGCGGCGGAGCGACAGGGCAAGTTGAGACCGCTTAGGTGAGAGGTGGGCCTGGCCCTGGTCGGTGTCCGCGGTTACATCATTAACACACTTAACGAGATCTTTGTATTTGATCCGAGTCTGGTCATTTGGTCTATACGCACTAACCAACTACGTGAGAAAGATATGGGCACTCGGCGTCGTGGTATCAGCCGAAGCCTTCGTGACGTCAGCGACTGAGCGGCGCGCGCCGGATTGGAACGTAAGCCTGCTCTTGTATTAAGGGGGCTAGTTCTGCTTCCGGCTGCCCTCGCAACGTGCAGGTGTGCAATGGGAGATGGGCCCAGACCCCTGCGCCATAGGATTTAGGCCGGCGTGCTGACCTCTCTGTTGTGCCTAGGTGGGGCTGCGACGTGTTGATCTTCCGAGGCCGGGCATGACCCAGGAAAGTATGTCCGGCCAAATGGGATCGAACGTGTTGGGTTATGTGGTGCACCCCTGCAGGGAAGTTTATCTATTCGAATAGTCGTGTCCCTTGGTAAAAGGACGACCCGGAGTTGTACCTTGTCTTTATGACAACTAGAACAGGATACTTAATAAAACACACCCTTCCAAGTGCCAGATATAACCCGGTGATCGCTCTCTAACAGGGCGACGAGGAGGGGACCGCCGGGTAGGTTTATGCTATGAGATGCTACTTGGTGAACTTACCATCTACTCTCTTCTACATGCTGCAAGATGGAGGTGGCCTGAAGCGTAGTCTTCGACAGGATTAGCTATCCCCCTCTTATTCTGGCATTCTGCAGTTCAGTCCACCGATATGGCCCTTTAGACATATACCCATGCATATGTAGTGTAGCTCCTTGCTTGCGGGTACTTTGGATGAGTACTCACGGTTGCTTTTCTCCCTCTTTTCCCCCTTTCCTTTCTACCTGGTTGTCGCAACCAGATGCTGGAGCCCAGGAGCCAGACGCCACCGTCGACGACGACTCCTACTACACCGGAGGTGCCTACTACTACGTGCAGCCCGCTGACGACGACCATGAGTAGTTTAGGAGGATCCCAGGCAGGAGGCCTGCGCCTCTTTTGATCTGTATCCCAGTTTGTGCTAGCCTTCTTAAGGCAAACTTGTTTAACTTATGTCTGTACTCAGATATTGTTGCTTCCGCTGACTCGTCTATGATCGAGCACTTGTATTCGAGCCCTCGAGGCCCCTGGCTTGTATTATGATGCTTGTATGACTTATTTATGTTGTAGAGTTGTGTTGTGATATCTTCCCGTGAGTCACTGATCTTGATCGTACACATTTGCGTGCATGATTAGTGTACGATTGAATCGGGGGCGTCACAATTACCATATCTCAAATCCATACAGACTCATGCAACTACATCGATGCACACACATCGTCCGGCTACTCCATCAGTACTAACTAACATGCCATCGGACTACCAAAATTTGGCATGTTTGCCTATGGTCGAGTTTATCCACGGCTGCCCTTGCCGACCTTCTCGCTAAAGTACCTGTCGAAGACACAGAACCGATCAAGCCGGATCTGCTTGTCGCCGGAGCTGTCCTCGCCGTAGCTTTCTTCCTTCTCCTCCTTCGGTGGCAGTCCGGCCATGGCATAGACCGCCCGATTCCGCTCTCAGGCGAGGGCACGCATGTTTCACCGCTTCCATTTCTTCACAATGCAGGCGCGGATGGCTTCCTCCTCTGTGGCCGCCCGCCCTGCTGCATCAGCCGCCTCCACCGCCGCCATTTCCACCTTGATACGTGCCTCAGTGGCCCTTATCCTCTCCTTCCCATGGCGGGCCGCCCATTCCCGGTGGGACTCATACTCTACCCGGCCGGTGATGGGGCAGGAGAGGTGTTCCAGCCGGCACCGCGAGGATCCCGCACTAGAGGACCCGAGCGCCCGGTGAGCCGACGCTATGGCGTAGCGGCAAGACGGATCCGTCCGTCGGTCAGTCCTCCCGGGAGCGGCGGAGTGCAATGCGGATCGCCATTGCCTCCTCCAACCCGCACGGGATGACACCCCAGTCAATGGATCCGGAGTGGTCGGAGTCTGATCCGCTCCCTGCCATGCTGGAGACGGGCGAAACTTGCCGGAGACAAGCTCGGGTGGCGGAGGGGAGGGGAGGGGAGTGAAGTGAAGTGGCTAGGGTTTGCTCCGCGAGCAGATGGGGACGAATATATGTGGGGTCGGGTGGGCCAGAATGGACCGGATCCGACGTGACAGGCGTGCCCGGGCGCCCTATATCCGCCCCATATTTAGGCCGGATATGAGGGGTGCTGGTTAACCCAGGCGTTTGAGACCCGTTTGAGGCATCCCTCTGATCAAAAAAAGGTGACCGGTCAGTGACCGGGCTGCCCGCGGCGGGCATATAAGACGGGTTGGCCTGTCCGCCCGAGCGTATAAAACGGGTTTGAGGCGTACGGTCGTATTGCTGAGAGATCTACTAAGCATTGACTCACTGTGGAGGCATGATCAAGTCTCCGTGAAGAGTCTCCACCTTTCTGTCCCTTTTCTACTTCTGTCGTCTATCTTCCGTTCAACATCAAATTTACGTGGATGAACAGTAATCTTTGTATGTAACAAAACAAAAGTAAATAATAACAATTTGATCCAGAAATTCCAGAAAGCGCCACTTACACACGAGACAATGCCAGCTGTACCAGTCGTTGTACACACACATGTTACATATGGGGAGCCGGGAGGGGGGGTAAATGGTTTTTGACCGCTCTATTAGTAGCTAGCTACAGTGCATGCATGGTTCAGCTGGGGGTCACGTTGGTAATGCCGGCAGTGGTTCAGTACGTAGGTTATATGTGGCATACGTACATTGTCGTCAGCTTGACAGGCAGCAACCGATGGAAAACTGGTCAATCGGCAGACTTTTCGATGGCCCTTTTAATTTCTCCAGGTGTCAGATCAAGACGTTCACATGGCAGGACGTACAAATATAGGTATATAGAGGACTTACGTGTGTGGCTCTTGCCAGTTGTGGGTGCTGTGCAGGGAGAAACCGTGTGCATGATGCATGTCGCGGTATTTGTCTGGTAACGACGACCAGACTAGACATCATTGCCAATAGCTATAATGTGGAATTGTCATTGGATGTCAATGTCGTGGAGAACATTTGTGTTATCCAGGAAATGTCCCTTCAGACTATCTAGCTAGCGACCCCATGATATATTTCTCTAGAAGGAAGTTCTTATCGTCTCCGCTCTCCGAATCGAGGATGCATATAATGAACGCACTTATCACAAAACTTTAATACGTACGGTCACAACAAATATAGCCAGATTATAAAAGTGCGGCAGGCTACACTGAGAAGATATCAAAAGTATGAACTCCACTGGCACTGGCAGCACGCAATCCAAACCAGAACATAAATTTCCTAGTAAGCCACTCGAGTTTCTTGGGGCAAGGTGCCAACTGATACAGAATAGTAGAAACACACATGCACGCAAAATGTATTTGACCACGTAGGGTGTAGATTAAGTTATTTTCAAACCATAGTTTTATGATGTCCTTGCATTTCGAATATACAAATACTTACATACAAGCAGACTCACAACAAAAAATCAGCATCAGAAATGCAAGATACAAGTCATAACCAAGGTTTTGGATTATGAATGGGCAAATATTCTCGTGGGGGGCATACTCTCGGTTACCACGGTTACCGAGAAATACCGAACATATTTTGAACAAAATTTATAATTGAATTTTGAATTCAAATTCTTCTGAACTAGATATTGAAATAACTTGAATGAATATCAATCATAAAAGAGGTATTAGCTCAGTGGAAAATCTACTACGTGCGTGCTAAGTGGTGTGGGTTGCTTGTACGACTCTTTGGGTCATTATTTTTTTACTTTTCCTACTTACGTGTCCTGAAAAATAAACAAAGAAAAAGTGCGAGAACACGAATCCAACCAGCTACCTCTCGAGGCACAAAATAGTAGGTTACCACCACACCACAACTAAGAATTTTGATGTAACCGAGAGCTACAGTGTTTTACTATACTTGGAGTGTCTAAATTTGAAAATTATATTTTTTGATTTTTTTTTGCTTGGGATGGGTATTTCTCGTGGGGTGGCGAGAAACGTGGATACCGCCAGGTATCCAAATTTATCGGGCGGTACCCAAAACAATGGTCGTTACCATATAAAACCGCACCGAAAAATGATGTTATTTACATTTCACGTTGTCTTATTACATTTCTGATTTTAGGGCACGTAAGTATACATTTTCTTATGTTCTTTTTGACTTCCAACGTATGCAATGACGTATAAATAGAAAGGATGTGGAAAAGTAACAATTAATTCCTCGTTGTTAACGTTGGTACTGAATAGCATGAACCTACTGCTGTTTGTTTCCTCATAGTCAAAGGTCACTCTCCTCTATATGTTTGTTTCCTTGTATATGGAAAATCGATCTTTGATACGAGATTCTCTTTCTTTTGGTGGCATGCTCCTATGAGATATCGATGGGATACGATCTTCGCGTGATGGGATCTGTTTCGTGCGAGCCGTTGGGGGTGGTCCAGGGCGACGCGGGCGGCGCCTCCGCTTTCCCCTCCGATCTCGCCGTGGCTGATGCGTGGGTGCAGGTGCGGTGGGGCCCGAGCGGTGCCCCGGCGCTCCCTGCTCAGGTGTGCTCCTCGGAGTCGGGGTGGGGGGCGTGCGGTGGCTGTTTCTGGGCCCTGGCGGCGGACGAGTCTGACGAGGAGGATGGGCCCTCTTCGCCGCGACTGGCACCCCCGCTGGCGGGCGCGACCCTCGGCGACTTCGTGCAGGTGGCGGTGTCGGCCGGCGCCGGTCGGGGAGACCGTCGCCGTCGTTTCGCTCCGGGTGGCAGTGGCTCTCGGGCTACGGCGGTGCGGTGCTGGAGACCGCCGGCGCCCTCGGAGCTGAGCTCGCGGGTGTCCCGCACCTCCTCGTCGTCCCCTGGCCCTGTGGCGGCCTCGGTGTCGGTCGAGGAGTGGCCTTCGCTCCCTCTCGTGCCGCGTCAGTGTTGGCGCCGGCGGCGGCGGCGCGAGTGACGGAGACGGCCGACGCGCTAGGGTTGTGGCTGCCGGGCGGGGTGCCAGCCTTGGGCCAGCTTGCGCTTGTTGGGCCTGGGCCGGCCTCGGGCTGTCTTGGGGCCCAACAGCCTTCTGGGGTGGATTCCTGTGGGGCTGCGGGGGGTCAGGTGGGCGCTGCTGCTGCTGGGCCTGGCTCGGCTGGGCCAGGTGCCTCTCGGCCTGTCCAAGATGGAGCCCGTGAGCCCGGGCCGCGACGCTATATATGGCTACGCAGGGGCGTGCGCGACCCCTCGCTAGGGTTTCCGGCTCGTCCCAGTGAGGTGCGGCGCTTTAGGCGGTTTGCCAGATCTCTCCCCCCCTTCCTCCTCCTCCACCCCTCACCCGCTCCTTCGCTGCGGTGGCAGCCATGGGAGACCGGCGAGCGGAGAAGAGGCCGATGGATCCTCCGATCCCCGACGAGGAGCGGCGGCGTGAGAAGGCGCTGCGGGAGCAGGCGAAGCATGGCCAACGGGCCAGGACGGCGGGGCGTGAAGATGGTGGCGGTGGTTTCGATCAAGGTCAAGGTGGTGGATTCGGCCAGGGCTATGGGGGTAGCCATGGCCAAGGCTATGGCTCTGGATCTCGTTGGCGCGAGGGGTATTGGGGTCCTCCTCCCCCTTGGTGGTGTCAGTAGGAGCGGAAGAAGAAGCGCAAGCATGGGTCGCGGCGGCGGGAGCTGGAGCGCAAGACTCAGGAGCACCCACTCTGTGGTGGGGGCCATGGGGATCCGTTGGCCAAGAAGCCGCGGGCGTCGGCCGCTCCATTGGCGGTTGTGCTGCGGGACGCGCTGCGGGGGTCGGCGGCCGCGCCCATCCCGGTCGAAGAAGAGGGGGGCGAATGCTTGAAGTGCGGCAGGACCGGTCATTTCCAGGCCAAGTGCACCTTCCCTCCCCTCTGCGTGATCTGTAAGCAGGAAGGACATGCCTTGGCCTTCTGCGCGTTGCGGGGCAAGCATCTCCACCTCCAGATCATGGGCAGTGCTATCCCGGGTGAAGGTTTTTTCTGCTTGGAGTTCGAGGAAGAAGAGGAGGTGGACGGCAATGATATCCAGGCTGCCAATGGTGCTATCTTGTTGGCGGAGCCAGGGAGGCTCTCGCTGCGCGTGCTCAAGCAGGATCTGAAGCACATGGTGGCGGGGGATTGGGATTGGCAGATTTCTCAAGTGGGTGATGATGATTATGCGGTTACTTTTCCCTCCGCGGATCTGCTGCACATGGCCAGATCTAGTGGTAAACTGTGTCTCTCCATCAATGACATTACGGTGCGGGTGCGTGATTCTATCCAGGAGACCATCGTGCCCCTCTCCATGCCATCCCTAAGAAGCACCGCCGCGTCGATCGCCTGATGGAAGACTGAAGATGTTGGGTAGGCCCATTGTGGTGGACGAGCTCTCTCTCATCCGGATGGGACCGGTGAGGATGAAGTTTGGCTGCAAAGCCCCGGACAAGATGAATGGCTTCGTGCAAGTATGGTTCAACCATGAGGGCTTTGACATCAAGGCGGAGGTGGAAAGACTCCCGAAGCGCACTGGTGAGGGGCCAGTGGCGCCAGGTTCTGACAAGGCTCCTCCCCGCCCTACCGACAAACAGGGTCAGCTTGGTTCGGGGACCGGGGGTGCGGCAGGCCAGCTGCAGGCTGCGCCCCTGGCTTAGGGAGGGCCGGGTATCGCCAATGGAAGCCTCCAGCAGGATGTGGAGATGGCCTGCCGTGACGAGGAGAATGAGGACAGCATTCCGGATACGTCGATTGATACAGAGACCTGGGATAAGCTGGGCCTCAAAGCTCTCGCGCTCGATGAGGACAAAGAAGTCGCGGAGCCGGGGGCGCTTGCGATTGCGGACATGGCTAGGAGCAGTCCGACATCGTCGCGTGCGCTGATGGGGGCTTTTAACCAGGTTGGTCCTAAGGAGTTGGCTGGCGCTGGCTCTATGCTTTCGGGCGCCCCGGCCTCTCCCAGCCTGCTGGGCTCTGACACGGGTGTGGTGCTCAACGAACCATCCATGCAAACCCCGTTGTCAAGCCGCCGCAGCGCGGGGGGGTCTGGGCGTGCTCCCAAGAAGACGGCTGGCCGCAAGCCTTCGGCCAACCCCGTTGTGCTTTCCCTTCCTTCGCCTAACGCGTCGGTGTGCGTGGACCTGCAGGCTGCTCTGGGTTCTGCGGGCGAATCGGCTAAGGCTCGGGGCTCTCGTGCATCCCCAGTGTCCCAGCACACGCCTAGTGCCCGGGCCAAGGCACAGCTGGGCGAGCTGTCTCCATGAAGAGCGCGCAGCTGCGCCTAGCGAAGAAGAACCTCGAAACTTCAGGTAATCCCCCCCTCCTTTAAGAATCTGAATGCCTTTACAGACCCGGAACTTGTCTCGATCCTAGACGATAGCGGTTTTAAAGTCGGTGCGGAGAGCGGTGAGCTAGTTTCGTTGATTCGTGCTCGCGAAGATGCCCAAGCGGCTCTGACCGAGGCTGCCGCGTTGGCAAAGGCCAGGGAGGCCTCTGCCACGGCTCTGACAGTGCCTGACCCTGTTGGGTCTGTTGTGGTGTCGGGTGGGGCCACTGAAACCAGGGAGGTTGAGGCTACCCCCTCGACGAGTCGTGCCCCGGCTAAAAAACGTATGGCAAAACCGGTAACATCCAGAGGGGTGCGCCTTCGCAATCGAATTATCTGATGTGTTACCTTTTCTGGAACATTCGGGGCTGCGGCCATTCAGGTCGCCATACCCAGCTCAAAGCATACATTGCCCGAGACCGTATTAACATCGTTGCGCTTCTGGAAACGATTAAAGCCGATTTTACTTATAGAAATCTGGCAGCCTACGACCCTCTTCACTGTTTTATATGGGGCTGGGTGCCTTCCTGTGGCCACTCTGGCGGTCTTCTTCTCGGATGTAACAGTGATGTTTGTGATGTTGTAAGCTGGGATACGGGCACTTTTTTCATTTCAGTTACGATCAAACATAGGATTTCTTTTGTTTCTTGGGCGATTGTATGTGTCTACGGCCCGGCCGATCACTCTCAGGCGGCTGATTTCTTGGGTGAAATCCAAAGTTTGGTTGGGGCCAAGCAAGCCGCCAATGTCCCCATCGTCCTTGGGGGCGATTTTAACCTTATTCGCTCGGGAGCGGATAAGAACAACCACAATATCGACTGGCCTAGAGTGAACTTGTTCAATAATACTATCGCGGCATGTGCCCTGTGGGAGATTGCTAGGACAGGCGCTAGATATACGTGGACCGATAAACAACTCTCCCCGGTGCGTAGTGTTCTCGATCGGGTCTTTGTGACCTCCGGTTGGGAAGTGCTCTTCCCCATGTGTACGCTGGTGGCGGAAACGCGCATTGGGTCGGATCACGTGCCGCTGATTTTGGCCTCTGGGGAGGACCGGATCAAGCGGAGCCCTCGTTTCTACTTTGAAACAGGGTGGTTTGAGGTCGAGGGCTTCGGTCCCTTGCTCATTGCGCGCTGGGAGCGTGCAAGAGCTGCGGTCGGCCGCTCCAGGGGTCCTCTTGACACTTGGATTTCGGCGGCCGGTGCCCTCCGTGGTTTCCTCCATGAGTGGGGTGCAAACCACAGGAGTGACGCGAAGCGCGCTAGGGAAGCTATTATCACCGAAATTAAAGCCCTAGACGCACAAGCTGATTCCAGACCCTTCTTGGAAGCAGAACGGGCCAACCGTTACGCTCTTGAGAACCAGGTGCTTGCTATTCTTAGGGAGGAGGAGGAATACTGGCGCCGTACGAGCGGCATCAAGTGGATCACCAAGGGCGACGCGAATACGGGATATTTCCATGCCTTTGCCAACGGCCGTAAATGGAAGTGCTCGCTTTTGAGACTTCAATCCGATCAAGTGCTATTGGTTACTCAGGCCGAGATCTCGGCCCACATCTAGCTTCATCCTCAGCTTGTTGGGAACAGTCGAGGAGAAGCCCTTACATCTTCGGGCTGACTTCTGGGGAGAAGATGCCCGGGTGTCGCAAGCTGAAAATGACTTCTTGGCCTTGTCCTTCTCCGCGGAAGAGATCGACGAAGCGGTTGGCGCAATGAAGATTGACACTGCGCCTGGCGCGAATGGCTGGCCGGTCGTGTTCTTCCGCCGTTTCTGGCCTGCGCTTAAAGACCTCTTTTACGAGATTATTAATGGTTTTGCGTTAGGTACGGTAGACGTCTCGCGCCTCAACTTCGGTGTCATCAGCCTCATCCCCAAAGTCAATGGGGCCGACACTATTAAGCAGTACCGTCCCATCACTCTTATTAACGTGCCTTCCAAGATCTACTCTAAGGCTTATCCGACCAGACTTGCCCCGGTAGCGCAGCGCGTTATCGATCGTAGTCAGTCCGGTTTTCTCAAAGGCCGCAACATTCTTGAAGGGCCGATAGTGTTGCAGGAGATCGTTCACGAGCTTAAACACACTGGGCAACCGGCCGTGCTTCTTAAGCTCGACTTTGAGAAAGCCTACGACCGCGTGAACTGGGAGTTCATTCGCGAGGTGTTGACTCGGAAGGGATTCGAGCCAGGCTTTGTTCACCGCATAATGCACCTAGTCTCGGGAGCCCAGACTGCTGTGTCGATCAACGGAGAGGTTGGGAACTTCTTTCGCAACAAACGAGGCCTCAGGCAAGGGGACCCCTCCTCGCCTCTGATCTTCAACTTTGTTGCGGACGCCCTTTCAGCCATGGTTCATAAGGCTAAGGACGCCGGCCACATCCGCGGTGTTGTTTCTCACCTTATTCCGGGTAGACTCACGCACCTTCAATATGCGGACGACACCTTACTGCTCTTTGAGCCTAACGATCATAGTGTAGCCTCGATCAAACTCATTCTCCTTGCATTCGAAATCATTTCTGGCCTTAAGATTAATTTCCTTAAGAGCGAGGTGATTGCCATTGGGATGGACCTCTGCTCGCTGCCCGTATCGCCAACATGCTTAATTGCAAGCTAGGGAGCTTTCCAATTAAGTACTTGGGCCTGCCAATCTCGGATAAACACATTTCTATCCTTGAATGGGAGCCCTTGTACGACAAGGTGGCGAACAGGGTTAGCCCTTGGCGCGGCCGGTTCCTCTCCTCAGCGGCCAGGCTGATCCTGACTAACTCCAGCCTCTCTTCCCTCCCTTTGTTCACAATGGGCATGTTCTTGCTGGCTGATGGGGTTCATGCAAAGCTCGATACCCCTGGGTCCAAGTTCTTTTGGGAAGGAACTAGGATCAAACAGAAGTACCACCTAATCAAATGGGCCGCGCTTTGACGCCATAAGAAATTCGGGGGCCTTGGGATCCTTAACTCCAAACTCATGAATGTCGCGCTCCTAACCAAGTGGATTTGGAAATTTCCCAAAACGAGCAACGGCTCTGGGCGGACATTCTTCGCGCCAAATACTTCCCTGATGGGAATTTCCTCACTTCTAAAGTTAAGGGTTCACCTTTTTGGAATGGTATCCAGAAAGTTATGCCAGCCTTCACGTTAGTGTTGGGGAACGTAGTAATAATTCAAAATTTTCCTACGTGTTACCAAGATCAATCTAGGAGATGCTAGCAACGAGAGAGAGGGAGTGCATCTTCATACCCTTGAAGATTGCTAAGCGGAAGCATTACAAGAACGCGGTTGATGGAGTCGTACTCACGGTGATTCATATCGCGGAAGATCCGATCTAGCGCCGAACGGACGGCGCCTCCGCGTTCAACACACGTACAGCCCGGGGACGTCTCCTCCTTCTTGATCCAGCAAGGGGAGAGGAGAAGTTGAGGGAGAACTCCAGCAACACGACGGCATGGTGGCAATGGAGCTCGTGGTTCTCCGGCAGAGCTTCGCTAAGCACTACGGAGGAGGAGGAGTTGGAGGAGGAGAGGGCTGCGCCAGGCAAGGGGTGCGGCTGCCCTCTCTCTCCCTCACTATATATAAGGGGAAGGGGTGGAGGAGGCACCCTAGGGTTCCCTAGGGGAGGGGCGGCGGCCACAGGGGAAACCCTAGATGGGTTTGGGCGCCCCCACCCCTAGGAAACTTGCCCCCCAAGCCGGGAGGGGTGGCTGCCCTAGGGGAGGCGCCCCCACCTCTCCACGTTATGTGAGAGGGGTTGGGATGGGTGCACAGCCCCATAGTGGGCTGGTGTGCCCCCTCCCCTTGGCCCATAAGGCCCCCCAACGCTTGTCGGGGCCTCCAAAACACCTTTCGGTCACGCTGGTCGTCACCCGGTACTCCGGAACAATTCCGGACTCCATTACCCTTTGTCCAATATATCGATCTTCACCTCCAGACCACTCAGGAGTTCCTCGTCACGTCCGGGATCTCATCCGGGACTCCAAACAACCTTCAGTAACCACATACTATTTCCCATAACAACTCTAGCGTCACCGAACCTTAAGTGTGTAGACCCTACGGGTTCAGGAACCATGCAGACATGACCGAGACACCTCTCCGGCCAATAACCAATAGCGGGATCTGGATACCCGTATTGGCTCCCACATGTTCCACGATGATCTCATCGGATGAACCACGATGTCGGGGATTCAATCAATCCCGTATACAATTCCCTTTGTCTATCGGTATGTTTCTTGCCCGAGATTTGATCGTCGGTATCCCAATACCTCGTTCAACCTTGTTACAGGCAAGTCTCTTTACTCGTTCCGTAACGCATGATCCCGTGGCTAACTCATTAGTCACATTGAGCTCATTATGATGATGCATTACCGAGTGGGCCCAGAGATACCTCTCCGTCATACGGAGTGACAAATCCCAGTCTCGATTCGTGCCAACCCAACAGACACTTGCGGAGATACCTGTAGTGCACCTTTATAGCCACCCAGTTACGTTGTGACGTTTGGTACACCCAAAGCATTCCTACGGTATCTGGGAGTTGCACAATCTCATGGTCTAAGGAAATGATACTTGACATTAGAAAAGCTCTTAGCAAACGAACTACACGATCTTGTGCTATGCTTAGGATCGGGTCTTGTCCATCACATCATTCTCCTAATGATGTGATCCCGTTATCAATGACATCCAATGTCCATGGTCAGGAAACCATAACCATCTCTATTGATCAACGAGCTAGTCAACTAGAGGCTTACTAGGGACATGTTGTGGTCTATGTATTCATACATGTATTACGGTTTCCAGTTAATAAAATTATAGCATGAACAATAGACAATTATCATGAACAAGGAAATACAATAATAACCATTTTATTATTGCCTCTAGGGCATATTTCCAACAGTCTCCCACTTGCACTAGAGTCAATAATCTAGTTCACATCACTATGTGAATGTAATGAATCCAACACCCATGGGGTTTGTTCATATCTCTCTTGTGAGAGAGGTTATTAGTCAACGGCTCTGAACCTTTTAGATCCGTGTGTGCTTTACAAATCTCTATGTCATCTTGTAGATGTAGCTACCATGCGCTACTTGGAGCTATTCCAAATAACTGCTCTACTATTCGAATCCAGTTTACTACTCAGAGTCATCCGGATTAGTGTCAAAGTTTTCATCGACGTAACCCTTTACGACGAACTCTTTTGCCACCTCCATAATCGAGAAAATTCCTTAGTCCACTAGTTACTAAGGATAAGTTCGACCGCTGTCATGTGATCCATTCCTGGATCACTCTTGTACCCCTTGACTAACTCATGGCAAGGCACACTTCAGGTGCGGCACACATCATAGCATACTGTAGAGCCTACGTCTAAAGCATAGGGGACGACCTTCGTCCTTTCTCTCTCTTCTGCCATGGTCATGTTTTGAGTCTTACTCAATACTCACACCTTGTAACACAGCCAAGAACTCTTTCTTTGCTGCTCTATGTTGAACTCCTTCGAAATCTTGTCACGGTATGTATTCATTTGAAAGTACTATTAAGCGTTTTTGATCTATCCTTATAGATCTTGATGCTCAATGTTCAAGTAACTTAATCCAGGTTTTCCATTGAAAAACACTTTTCAAATAACCCTGTATGCTTTCCAGAAATTCTACATCAATTCGGATCAACAATATGTTAACAACACATACTCATCAAAAATTCTATAGTGCTCCCACTCACTTCTTTGGAAATACAAGTTTCTCATAAACTTTGTAAAAACCCAAAATCTTTGATCATCTCATCAAAGCGTACATTCCAACTCCGAGATGCTTACTCCAGTCCTTAGAAGGATTGCTGGAGCTTTGCATACTTGTTAACATCTCTCAGGATTGACAAAACCTTCTGGTTATATCACATACAACCTTTCCTCAAGAAAATCGTCGAGGAAACAATGTTTTGACATCCTATCTGCAAGATTTCAAAAATAATGCAGTAACTGCTAATATAATTCCTACAGACTCTTAGCATCGCTACGAGTGAGAAAGTCTCATCGTAGTCAACTCCTTGAACTTGTCGGAAAACATCTTAACGACAAGTCGAGCTTTCTTAATGGTGACACTTACCATCATTGTCCGTCTTCCTTTTAAAATCCATCTACACCCAACAGCCTTACGACCATCAAGTAGTTCTTCTAAAGTCTATACTTTGTTTTTATACATGGATCCTCTCTCGGATTTTATGGCCTCGAGCCATTCATCGGAATCCGGGCCCACCATCGCTTCTCCATAGCTCGTAGGTTCATTGTTGTCTAGCAACATGACTTCCAAGATAGGATTACGTACCACTCTGAAGTAGTACGCATCCTTGTCGACCTACGAGGTTTGGTAGTGACTTGATCCGAAGTTTCATGATCACTATCATAAGCTTCCACTTCAATTGGTGTAGGCGCCACAGGAACAACTTCATGTGCCCTGCTACACACTAGTTGAAGTGATGGTTCCATAACCTCATCAAGTCTCCACCATCCTCCCACTCAATTCTTTCGAGAGAAACATTTCCTCAAGAAAGGACCTATTTCTAGAAACAATCACTTTGCTTCCGGATCTGAAATAGGAGGTATACCCAACTGTTTTGGGTATTCTATGAAGATGAATTTATCCGCTTAGGGTTCGAGCTTATCAGCCTGAAACTTTTTCACATAAGTGTCGCAGCCCCAAACTTTTAAGAAACGATAGCTTAGGTTTCTCTAAACCATAGTTCATACGGTGTCGTCTCAACGCAATTGCGTGGAGCCCTATTTAAAGTGAATGCGTTGTCTCTAATGCCTAACCCATAAATGATAGTGGTAATTCGATAAGAGACATCATGGTATGCACCATATCCAATAGGGTGCAGTTATGATGTTCGGACACACCATCGCACTAAGGTGTTCCAGGCGGTATTAGTTGTGAAATAATTTCCACAATGTCTTAATTGTGTGCCAAACGCGTAACTCAGATATTCATCTCTATGATCACATCATAGACATTTTATCCCCTTGTCACGACGATCTTCAACTTCACTCTGAAATTACTTGAACCTTTCAATAATTTAGACTTGTGTTTCATCAAGTAAATATTCTTAGCATCTACTCAAATCAGTTGTGAAGTAAGAACATGACGATATCCACTACGTGCCTCGGCACTCATTGGACTGCACACATCAAAATGTATTACTTCCAACAAGTTGCTTTCTTGTTCCATCTTACTGAAAACAAGGCCTTTCAGTCATCTTGCCCATGTGGTATGATTTGCATGTCTCAAGTGATTCAAAATCAAGTGAGTCCAAACGATCCATCTGTATGGAGTTTCTTCATGCATATCTACCAATAGACATGGTTCGCATGTCTCAATCTTTTCAAAAATGAGTGAGTCCAAGGATCCATCAACATGGAGCTTCTTCATGCGTTTTATACCAATATGACTCAAATGGCAGTGCCACAAGTATGTGGTACTATCATTGCTATCTTATATCTTTTGGCATGAACATGTGTATCACCACGATCGAGATTCAATAAACCATTCATTTCAGGTGCAAGACCATTGAAGGTATTATTCAAATAAACAGAGTAACCATTATTCTCCTTAAATGAATAACCGTATTGCGATAAACATAATCCAATCATGTCTATGCTCAACGCAAACACCAAATAACAATTATTTAGGTTCAATACCAATCCCGATGGTAGAGGGAGTGTACGATGTTTGATTACATCATCCTTGGAAACACTTCCAACACATATCGTCATATCACCTTTAGCTAGTCTCCGTTTATTCCGGAGCCTTTTATTTCGAGTTACCAACACTTAGCAACCGAACCGGTATCTAATACCCTGGTGCTACTAGGAGTACTAGTAAAGTACACATTAATATAATGTATATCCAATATACTTCTGTCGACCTTGCCTGCCTTCTCATCTACCAAGTATCTAGGGTAGTTCTGCTTCAGGGACCGTTCCCCTCATTACAGAAGCACTTAGTCTCGGGTTTGGGTTCAACCTTGGGTTTCTTTACTAGAGCAGCAACTGATTTGCCATTTCATGAAGTATCCCTTCTTTCCCTTGCCCTTCTTGAAACTAGTGGTTTTACTAACCATCAACTATTGATGCTCCTACATGATTTCTACTTTCGCGGTGTCAAACATCGCGAGTTCCTCAAGGATCATCATGTCTATCCCTGATATGTCATAGTTCATCACGAAGCTCTAATAGCTTGGTGGCAGTGACTATGGAGAACCATCACTATCTCATCTGGAAGATTAACTCCCAGTCGATTCATGCGATTGTAGTACTCAGACAATCTGAGCACATGCTCAATGATTGAGCTTTTCTCCCTTAGTTGGCAGGCTTAAGAAACTTGTCAGAGGTCTCATACCTCTTGACGTGGGCACTAGTCTGAAATCCCAATTTCAGTCTTTGGAACATCTCATATGTTCTGCGACGTTTCAAAAACGTCTTTGGCGCCTCAATTCTAAACAGTTAGCATTACGCACTGAACTATCACGTAGTCATCAAAACGTGTATGTCAGATGTTCGCAACATCCACAGACGACGCTCGAGGTTCAGCACACCGAGCGGTGCATTAAGGGCATAAGCCTTCTGTGCAGCAATGAGGACAATCCTCAGTTTACGGACCCAGTCCGCATAATTTCTACTATCAACTTTCAACTAAATTTTCTCTAGGAACATATCTTAAACAGTAGAACCAAAGCGTAAGCTATGACATAATTTGCAAAGACCTTTTGACTATGTTCATGATAATTAAGTTCATCTGATTATTTAATGAACTCCCACTTCGATAGACATCCCTCTAGTCATCTAAGTGATACATGATCCGAATCGACTAGACCGTGTCCGATCATCACGTGAGATGGACTAGTCATCAACGGTGAACATCTCCATGTTGATCGTATCTACTATACGACTCATGTTCGACCTTTCGGTCTCTTGTGTTCCGAGGCCATGTCTGTACATGCTAGGCTCGTCAAGTCAACCTAAGTGTTTCGCATGTGTAAATCTGGCTTACACCCATTGTATGCGAACTTTAGAATCTGTCATACCCGATCATCACGTGGTGCTTCAAAACAACGAACCTTCGCAACGGTGCACAGTTAGGGGGAACACATCTCTTGAAATTTTAGTGAGGGATCATCTTATTTATGCTACCGTCGTTCTAAGCAAATAAGATGTAAACATGACAAATATCACATGCAAATCATAAAGTGACATGATATGGCCAATATCATCTTTGCGCCTTTTGATCTCCATCTTCGAGGCGCGGCATGATCACCTTCGTCACCGGCATGACACCATGATCTCCATCATCGTGTCTTCATGAAGTTGTCTCGCTAACTATTACTTCTACTACTATGGCTAACGGTTAGCAATAAAGTAAAGTAATTACATGGCGTTTTTCATTGACACGCAGGTCATACAATAAATTAAGACAACTTCTATGGCTCCTGCCGGTTGTCATACTCATCGACATGCAAGTCGTGATTCCTATTACAAGAACATGATCAATCTCATACATCACATATATATAATTCATCACATCCTTTTGGTCATATCACATCACATAGCATACCCTGCAAAAACAAGTTAGACGTCCTCTAATTGTTGTTGCATGTTTTACGTGGCTACTATGGGTTTCTAGCAAGAACGTTTCTTACCTACACAAAAGCCACACGGTGATATGCCAATTGCTATTTACCCTTCATAAGGACCCTCTTCATCGAATCCGATCTGACTAAAGTCGGAGAGACAGACACCCGCTAGCCACCTTATGCATCAAGTGCATGTCAGTCGGTGGAACCTGTCTCACGTAAGAATACGTGTAAGGTCGGTCCGGGCCGCTTCATCCCACAATGCCGCCGAATCAAGATAAGACTAGTAACGGTAAGCAAATTGAACAAATCATCGCCCACAACTACTTTGTGTTCTACTCGTGCATAGAATCTACGCATAGACCTAGCTCATGATGCCACAGTTGGGGAACGTAGTAATAATTCAAAATTTTCCTACGTGTCACCAAGATCAATCTAGGAGATGCTAGCAACAAGAGAGAGGGAGTGCATCTTCATACCCTTAAAGATCGCTAAGCGGAAGCGTTACAAGAACGCGGTTGATGGAGTCGTACTCGCGGCGATTCAAATCGCGGAAGATCCGATCTAGCGCCGAACGGACGGCCCCTCCGCGTTCAACACACGTACATCCCGGGGACGTCTCCTCCTTCTTGATCCAGCAAGGGGAGAGGAGAAGTTGAGGGAGAACTCCAGCAGCACGACGGCATGGTGGCAATGGAGCTCGTGGTTCTCCGGCAGAGCTTCGCTAAGCACTACGGAGGAGGAGGAGGAGTTGGAGGAGGAGAGGGCTGCGCCAGGCAAGGGGTGTGGCTGCCCTCTCTCTCCCTCACTATATATAAGGGGAAGGGGGGTGGAGGAGGCGCCCTAGGGTTCCCTAGGGGAGGGGCTGCAGCCACAGGGGAAACCCTAGATGGGTTTGGGCGCCCCCACCCCTGGGAAACTTGCCCCCCAAGCCGGGAGGGGTGGCTTCCCTATGGGAGGCGCCCCCACCTCTCCACTTTACGTGAGAGGGGTTGGAAGGGGCACACAGCCCCTTAGTGGGCTGGTGTGCCCCCTCCCCTTGGCCCATAAGGCCCCCCAACGCTTGCTGGGGCCTCCGAAACACCTTTCGGTCACGCTGGTCGTCACCCGGTACTCCCAGAACAATTCCGGACTCCAATACCCTTCGTCCAATATATCGATCTTCACCTCCGGACCACTCCGGAGTTCCTCGTCACATCCAGGATCTCATCCGGGACTCCGAACAACCTTTGGTAACCACATACTATTTCCCATAACAACTCTAGCGTCACCGAACCTTAAGTGTGTAGACCCTACGGGTTCGGGAACCATGCAGACATGACCGAGACACCTCTCCGGCCAATAACCAATAGCGGGATCTGGATACCCATATTGGCTCCCACATGTTCCACGATGATCTCATCGGATGAACCACGATGTCGGGGATTCAATCAATCCCGTATACAATTCACTTTGTCTATCGGTATGTTACTTGCCGGAGATTCGATCGTCGGTATCCCAATACCTCTTTCAATCTCGTTACCGGCAAGTCTCTTTACTCGTTCCATAACGCATGATCCCATGGCTAACTCATTAGTCACATTGAGCTCATTATGATGATGCATTACCGAGTGGGCCCACAGATACCTCTCCGTCAGACGGAGTGACAAATCCCAGTCTCGATTCATGCCAACCCAACAGACACTTTCGGAGATACCTGTAGTGCACCTTTATAGCCACCCAGTTACGTTGTGACGTTTGGTACACCCAAAGCATTCCTACGGTATCCGGGAGTTGCACAATCTCATGGTCTAAGGAAATGATACTTGACATTAGAAAAGCTCTTAGCAAATGAACTACACGATCTTGTGCTATGCTTAGGATTGGGTCTTGTCCATCACATCATTCTCCTAATGATGTGATCCCGTTATCAATGACATCCAATGTCCATGGTCAAGAAACCATAACCATCTATTGATCAACGAGCTACTCAACTAGAGGCTTACTAGGGACATGTTGTGGTCTATGTATATACACATGTATTACGGTTTTCAGTTAATACAATTATAGCATGAACAGTAGACAATTATCATGAACAAGGAAATACAATAATAACCAATTTATTATTGCCTCTAGGGCATATTTCCAACAGTTAGGAGCCAAGTTTTGCGTCAACAATGGTACCTCAACGCAATTTTGGCTTGACCATTGGTTAGGCACGGACCGTTGTGGCGAAGTCATTTCGCTGCCTACCAATTAGTCACTAACGTTGATATTCTGGTGGCTGACGCGCTTCACACCAATCCGCCCACCGTATCCTTCCAAAGACCCCTCCTCGCTAACGAACGAGCCTGTTGGGATGGGCTTGTTGCGGCTCTGGAGGGAGTGGTCCTCCGCCCTGAGGCCGACTCGGTCTCCTAGGCCCTCTCGCGCTCTGGGAAGTTCTCTGTTCAATCCCTGCACAACAAATTGGCCGAGGGACCGACCCTGGACATAGCTAGGGGGCTATGGAATGCGTCTATTCCCCTGAAGATCAAAATTTTCTTATGGCAGATGTTTCGTGACCGCCTGCCCTCCTCTAATAACATCGCTCGTAGGAATGGGCCTTCCGATGGCTCTTGCGTGCTATGCGGACAGCACGAAGATGCCAACCACATCTTTTTTAACTGCTACCTTGCCCGCTTTGCTTGGAGTGCGGTTAGGGAGGCTTTTGATCAGAACTGGAACCCGCTCTCGGCTTCGGACCTTCGTGCTATCCTTGTCGCTCATAGGGGCGGTTTTGGGCGTGTGTTGTGGAGATGTGTGGGTGCTTTGCTGTGGGCCAACTGGACTACACACAACAAGATGACTATTGAGCACAAATTTCCTACTCACCCGGCTGACATTACTTTTAAATGCCACTTGTTCCTTCAGACATGGACGCCGTTGGGGAAACGGCATGATGCGGACCGGATGACGGAGGCTATGGTGCGGATACGTTTGATCCAGATTGGCGCCCGCCACTAGCTTGCCGTTGGTTGCAGTCTTTTGGACTGGCCGTTTGCGCGCTGCTACTTATTTCCATTTCCTTGCAGGCTTCGGCCGGTAGCATGTAACGTACCTTGGATGCGGCCGCTTTACCTTACGTTGTTCTGTGTTGAATTTGTTGGATTCTGCCTATTTGTGGGCTTTATTAATTTAAAGCCGGACGCCTTCGGCGTCTTCGTTCTAAAAAAAGATACCGATGGGAACTTTTTGTGGTGTAAGTTGATGCTATATTTGTACCACCATTTTATAATGCTGAGAGAGCTGAAATACTACCCACGTGGATGTCTTCTATCTATAGTCTGCTTTCTAGAAGACTGTAAAAGATGCATAACGTTATAATTTTTTTGGGGGTGATATGGGCAGTCTACACATAACTGAGTGTTTTTCTAAATCTGTAAGAAAGTTACATACAGACCGATAAATAGCTAGAAATACAAATTTGCGTCGAGGAAAAACTTGTTTTTAGATTGTGAAATGGTATATTCACTTAATTAAGTGGGCTGAGAGAGCGGCGATTCGGTATCCAGGCTCAGCTGCACCCGCGATGAACAAAAAACACACACACAAAAAGTACTAGAATTCAAAAAATCTGATTTTTTTGCATGGAAGATAATTTGGTGCGCGAGGTGCGCTCTAAATTTCAGATCATCCGGACATCTGAGTATCTCTTAGAAAAAAAGACAAATTTAGGGTATGGGAAAAAATACTGTTCATTTATTTTTCTCACCCAATTTGTATTTTTGTTTGCTGAGAGCTGCTCATATGTCCAAATGGTCCGAAGTTTACTTACTTGTTTCGTATTTTTTGTGAATTTCTTATTCACGGGTGCAGATAAGCCTGGGCTTAGAGCATCTCCACTAGGCTCCCCAAGAGGCCCTTTTCTCGAACTTTGAGAGCGCCGGCAGTGAAAAAAGTCTCCACTCACGCCCCCAGGATCGCTTTTTTCGCCGGTGTCGTGCAATTTTAGCGTCGGCGGTATCACCCGAAACCCAGCCCCCAGGGAGGCATCTGAGAGCACCGGCGGTTTGTTTATGCATGCAAAGGCTCACCTGCAGCCACATCTCCCCCCCTCCCCCGTCGCTTTCAGCCCGGCCCCCACCTTATCTCTCCCCATCCGCTTCTCTCTCCCTGCTCCGCCCGCGGCCCCGGTGCCTCCCCGCAGCGTCGCTGCCCGCGGCTGGTGCCTCCCCGTGCCAGCTCCGCCCGCGTCCCGGCCCGCAGCGTCGCCTCTCGTGCCAGCTCCGCCCGTGTCCCGGCCCGCAGCGTCGCTTCTGTGACCGCGCGGCCGCCGTCCCGCAGCCGCGCGCCCTCGCCACGCCAAGCTCCGGCTGGTGCGCGCCTCCTCCCTCGCCGCCATGCGCTCGCTCCCCACCGAGACCAAGGAGGAGCGGTGGCGGGGCGGACGGGCCGTGGTTGCGGACGGGCCCCACGGCGGCAGCGCGGACGGGCCGTGGTTGCGGAAGAAGCCGAAGTGGCGTGGCGGGGAGGCCGGGCGCGCGGGACACGACGCGGCGCCAGCGGCGGCACACCGCCGCACACCGGCAGCTGCCTGAAGACCTCCAGCAGCATGCCGTGGGGCAGCGCGGACGTGATCGGCATCCACGGCCTCATCACCTCCCGCTCCTCCGCCATCATCTACCCCGTCTTCGAGTACATGGAGCACGACCTCGCCGGACTCGCTTCCTCTCCTGACCTCTCCAAATGGAGGGACTGCGCCGCGAGCAGGGCCTGTATGCACGGGAGCGTGCCCACGGCATCGCCTGTGACCTGCTCGACGAAATGCCGCTGCCTACTTGAGCCTCAACACTGCTCGGGGGGGGGGGGGGGGCAACGAGTGGAATGATTTACGCCCCCAGGCAAAAACTTTCGCCGGCAGCCCCCGAAGGGGCGAAAGAAATGCCTCCTGGGGGTGCCAACGAGTGGAGATGCTCTTAAAAATGGATATTCGTGCTTCTGTAAGTGTGACGCCTCTCCTCTAAAAAAAATCCCTCCTGTAGGTTGCTGGTATTGAAGCAGTGCCGAGGGGTACACTGGATCTAGAGCTTTGACTCATTGTGGAGTGAGTCTCCGTGAAGAGTCTCCACCCTTTCTGTCTCTTTTCTACTTTCTGTCTATCTTCCGTTCAACATCAAATTGACGTGGATGAACAGTACTCTTTGTATGTAACAAACCAAAAGTAAATAATAACAATTTGACCCAAGAATTCGAGAAAGCGCCACTTACACACGAGAGAATGCCAGCTGTACCAGTTCGTTGTACACACATGTTACATTTTGGGAGGGGGTAAATGTTTTTTGACCGCTCTATTGGTAGCTAGCTACAGTACTATGCATGCATGGTTCAGATGGGGGTCAAATTAAGTTGGTACTGCCAGCAGTGGCTTAATACGTAGGTTATAATATGTGGCATAGTCGTGAGCTTAACAGGCAGCAACCGATGGAAAACTGGCCAATCACGAACCAACCTGTGGTTGAATAGTTAGAGGGACCGTGGTATTCCCAGAATATCAGGGTTCAAATCCTGGTGCTCGGATTTATTCTTGAATTTATTTCAGGCTTTTCGGCAATGCGCAGGTGTCTGCGGTCACTTTGTAAATTTCAAGATGATATGTCGGCTCAGTCTTTCGGAGCTGCTCATAGGATAGGGTGTGCGTGTATTCGTTCATAGAGGTGAGCGTATATGAACGCTTGCGTCTGTGCTGTGTTAAAAAAAAACTGGTCAATCGGCAGACCTTTCGATGGCCCCCTCTACCAAGCGGACCCTTTTGTCCAGGTGTCAGATCGAGACGTTCACGTGGCAGGACGTACAAATATAGGTATATAGAGTACTTACGTGTGTGGCTCTTGCCGGTTGTGCAGGGAGAAACCGTGTGCACAAATATATGCATTTGTCTCGGAGTCCAGAGTTAGCAAGGTGCATGGTGCACTCGATAAGACAAAGAATGGATGGTACACTAGCCCGGCCTAGACTAAAAGCAAAACCTGATTAGCGCATGCATGACGTTCAGTAAATTTTCTATCTTCCGTTCAACATCAAATTTACGTGGCTGAACAGTACTCTTTGTGTGTAACAAACCAAAAGTAAATAATAACAATTTGACCCAAGAATTCGAGAAAGCGCCACTTACACACGAGACAATGCCAGCTGTACCAGTCGTTGTACACACATGTTACATTTGGTGGGGTAAATGTTTTATGACCGCTCTATTAGTAGCTAGCTACTGTGCATGCATGGTTCAGCTGGGGGTCAAAGTTGATAATGGCAGCAGTGGTTCAGTACGTAGGTTATAACATGTCGCATACGTATATTGTCGTGAGCTTGACAGGCAGCAACCAATCGAAAACTGGTCAATCGGCAGACCTTTCCATGGACCCCTCTACTCTACCAGCCAGACCCTTTTGTCCAGGTGTCAGACCGAGACGTTCACGTGGCAGGATGTACAAATATAGGTATATAGAGTACTTACGTGTGTGGCTCTTGCCAGTTGTGCAGGGAGAAACCGTGTGCACAAATATAGGTATTTGTCTCGTAACGACGACCAGACTAGACATCAGAGTCCAGAGTTAGCAAGGTGCATGGTGCATGCATGGTGCACTCTCCAGACAAAGTATGGATGGTACACTAGCCCTAGATGAAAAACAAAACCTGATTAGCGCATGCATGACGTTTAGTAAATTTTCCACACGGCTCGCCACTCGGTGGAGGATCGACGCGGCTGCAACCTCGCCTCCTCTCCTCACCCTATAAATCTGGAGGGCATGCATGCATTGCTCGTATCCCCCATCCATCCCAAGATATAGCAGCAGCAGCCTGCAACGTACTTTTGTTCATCCCATATCATCCACGCTACAACATCAGCCGATCAGTAGCAAATCACATTAGTCAAGCACGTGATGGCTGCTGCGCATGTATGCTTCTCCTTGTCCTCCTTCGCGCCATTGCTCCATTCGGCTTTGCCGGTGGCCAGAAATGGTGGCCAGAGTGGCCGAAACCATGGGTTATTTCGCCCTTCGCCAGTGATACATCCGGGGCGGGAGCCTGTGTCCCATGAGCTGTCCGATGATTTTGACTTCCAGGTATATATTTTTACGGTACAAATATATATAGACCGCAACATTAGCATGTACTTGGAATGCAATTAGCATGAATGATTGTGTGCCTTTTTCTGGCTAATTATACTGCCTTCGTCCCTAAATTCATGTTGTATAAACCCAGTCAAAAATTTAATCCGTCCACAAGAATCTTCTAACCACAGTCTGGCAATTCATGGATTGCCTTTTCAAGATAACTTCGAATAATTACTTCTATTCAGGAACCAGCGAGACATAGAAAATGTGTGTCCCATTAATTAATGATGTTTCTGGAATGAGCACAATTTCAATCTCTATGTTTTATTGTTAATTTCTGAACTATGTTAATAAAATATAAACCTACATTATATGCACTATTTTCCTATGATATCGCCTATTGTTGAATGCAAATAATATATGATATATATTGCACTTATCTAGACTTTGTATTCTTTTTAAAAAGAAGTTTGCTCTATGTGCAATACCAGGAAAGCCTATTGAATGTTCAAGCGTTGCTTCATCAACATCCGAAGAGCAACAAAGGAATGTTGAGCATGGTTGATCACCTCAAACGCCTCTGCATTGACCACTATTTCCAGGATGAAATCGATAAGATAATGGAGTCGTCTGTGGATCTCCTCCATAGTGATGATCTACTTGACGCAACCCTTTCCTTAAGGCTGATGAGAGAAGTTGGATATTATGTTTCGGCAGGTCAGTAAATTACTAGTTTAGTGTGTTGGGTTAGATAAACACACGAGTTTGGAAACTTGAGTGCAATTTGGTCAATGATGATTTTATGTGATAATTTTGCTAGTAATAAATTAGCCTTAGAGTAACCAAGTTTAATAATAAAAAAGAACAGTCCCTTGTGTAGCATAAAAGCACCTCTCATGAGACGTATCATTTTCATTATGTATGACATGCACCTAAGACCCCTTCTTGTTGGTGTATGGCAGACGATGTTCTTCAGAAGTTCACAAACGATAATGGTGATTTCAACCTTAGGCATAGCAAAGACCTTAGAGGGTTGCTGAGCTTGCATGACATGTCACACCTCAACATGGGAGAAGCTTCACTCTACAAGGCAAATGAATTCTCAAGCAAGCACCTAAAATTTGCACTTAAGTATTTGGAGCCAAACCTTGCGAGATATGTGATGAAGTCACTAGACCATCCCTACCATGTGAGCCTGAGGCAATACAAGGCTAGGCATCATTTGAGTTACCTCCAGAACTTGCCTACTAGGCACACTGCAATTGAGAAGCTGGCACTTGCAGAATTTCAGATGAAGAAGTTGCAACATCAGAGTGAAATGCAAGAGATTAAGAGGTATGAATATAATAAAATACACTCTTTCCATTGTTAGTTGTTGCGGACATTGACCCACCTGCATATTGATAAGAGAGAACTCACTTGGAATTAATAGATCAACATATATTTTTTTGCTCATGTATTCGCACAATTAAAGGTGTGGTGATTTTTTACTATGAAAACTTCATTTTCACATAGATGGTGGGTGGATTTGGGATTGTCTCAAGAAATTCCAGCTGCAAGGGACCAAGTTCTGAAATGGTACATGTGGTCCATGACTATCCTCGAGGGTTTCTCCTTCTCAAGATATCGGGTTGAGGCCACAAAGGTTATCTCAATGGTCTACATTGTGGACGACATCTTTGATCTTGTCGCCACACAAGAGGAGCTCTCTCTCTTTAATGAGGCGATCGAAATGTGAGCATTGATGTTCCCGTAATAACAACAACATTGCATTTTAGGAATGAAGTATAATTACTTCTGTTTGTGAATGAATGACATCTTAGATATGTCTAATTGCACTAAAAATTCTATAATTTTGACACATCATGTATACAGAGGCATTAGGATTGGTTTGACATAAACATTAGGCCTTTGCGAGAAATATCTTGATATACTAATAGTTTTATAATTATTCATATATATTCATACAAAAAGAGAAAGCATTGCATATTCAAGGCTGCTTATGCCCAGAATGGCATATTTTTGCTAATGGTATAATCAAATTCATGGGTTAGTCGCGACCTTGTACGTAAACACATAATATAAAAATATTGTTATAAAAGTTTCACGCGCAAAGTGCATATTTTGACAGGTGGGATCTTGCAGCTGCTGAGTCACTGCCGAGTTACATGATATCATGTTACAATGCTCTTTACACCATCACAAATGATATCGCTGATATGGTCAGAAAAGAGCATGGACTGAACCCTATCAATCATCTCAAGCAAGCAGTATGTCTACTCGAATGGTTTTTCATTTTCTTTAGTTTAATTTGTCTAAGCAACTAGTAATTATATTAATAGTACCACCTCACGTATTTCTGTGTACCATATAACTTGTGATTAATTGTAATGAAATAAATAAGAAAATAACAATGGAAGAATTAATATTGCATTCATTCCTTTTTTTTCTTGCAGTGGGCAACTTTGTTTGATGGATTCATGATCGAGGGGAAATGGTTGTCTACTAATAAGGTTCCTACACCGGAGGACTACCTAAGAAATGGTGTCATCACTTCAGGAGCACCACTTTTGTTTATGCATCTTTTATTCATGCTTGGGCATGATTTAACAGAGGACAACAACGATCACATCCTTAGGGTCATCTCCTGTCCTGCAAAGATCATGAGGCACTGGGATGACATGGGGAGTGCAAAGGTCAGAACACACCAAGAAGTTTATCGCACAAGACTATATGATTAGTAATACTAATTATTTACATGTGTTATTTTGTACCATATCTTGGTGGGTGTGCATTCAAGTTGACATTGACAACATTAGGCATGATCTGAAACGAAATTATGTGTCCCATGCAGGATGAGTTGCAGGAAGGGCTCGACGGATCATACAAGGATTTGTACCACAGAGAAAACCCTCATGCTGATGCGGAGAAGCACATGTTGGATATGATCGCGGGTGAATGGGAGGACCTAAACAGAGAATGCTTCTCTCGGACAAACTCCACACTACCACCTAGCTTCATTGGGGCGTCTCTCAACTTTGCGAGGATGGTCAGTGTCATGTATGGTTATGACGATAAGCAGAGGCTCCCCGTCCTGGAGGATTACTCTAGGATGTTGCTCTTTTGAATAATGCATGCTAGCTCTGTGTATATAAGTTGTATATATGTAGCGCACCATTTTCCGGAGGGTTGCCCAGTTGTACGTGAACTAGTATCATGCACCATTAGCGAATGTGTTCCTACTTCCTAGTGGTTATATAATAAATATACTTGTCAAAAGCCTTGAGCCGCTTGCAAGGTCATGCACGTGTTGCAATGTATGTGATGCACGTGAAGTTATGGAATCAAATACTCATATCTGTATGAAACTATCAATGCACGGATTCCTAGTTAGATCCTAATCCGCCTCTATCTCATTGTCTCATCGTCGGCGGGAACGTCTGGTTCTCTTGTGCACAACGAACTTCTCACAGACCCTATGGGTGGCCGGCGGTACGGTGGCCAGCGATATGCAACAACGCAAGCCCATTCAGGCGGGGCATGCATACTGGGCCTGGACAGGATGTTGTGCCATTCATGACTTGGATCGTGGACTAACATAATCAAGAAATATGATGAGTACTTGATTCATGTATCAATAGCCACCGATTCTTCGGTTCAATCTTGTTTAGTTCTGCTTGCAGGAAATACTTTTTTTTACAATAATATGACTTTATTTCTCAAAATAATAGATAGGTCATTTACAAGCATATGAGGAATACAGTCTGGAGGGGTAAAATCTCAAAGTGAGGAAGCTCTAGAGCTGAAGCAAAGCTTTGATAAACAATCTGCTATCTCATTTGCTTCATGGAAGCAATGATCATACGAAACTGTCCCAAAATCATTAGCAAGGTTATGGCATTCCTGTACTATCACAACTTCAAGGCCAAAGTAGTCCTCGTGCTGATTCAAGGTTTGCACCGCAAATGTACTAGATGATACAACAATCACTCGAGTACCTCCAACGTTTGCTGCAGATAGAGCCCATTATGAATAGCACTCAATTCTGCACAATCAACATTGTTAACATGTGGTAAAAACCAGTTAGCTGCAGCCAGAAGATTCCCCTTATCATCACGTGGGACAACTCCTATGGCACCTGATTGGCTGTCATGATGAAGTGCAGTGTCCACATTGACCTTAACGAATCCCTAAGGCGGTCTCTACCACATGTGGTCACGGTTTCGAACTAGTTAATTGGGAGTCGCTGCTCTTATAAAGTTTGTGGCCAATACTCTGATAGAAACACTTCCATGATCCGGCGATTTGATAGTCCACCCTTCCCGTTGTCACCAGATATACTACGCTGCGATGACAATCAACTCCGCCATTGGTAGGTCCCCACAGTTTGCGTGGTTCCTTTCTAAAATTTCCATAGTAACAGATCTCGAGCAATATTCCATCACGGCATTCATAATGACTTCCTCCAAGCCTATAGCAGCCCAAACTTCCAGCGATCTAGTGCAAGTGAACAAGCAATGTTGTATATCCTCCAAATCGACTAGCTAGCACACCGTACCATGGAAGTACTCCATGCAGTACCTTCCATACAACATGTTTGACTTTACCAGGGACTTTTAGACGCTAGCTAAGTATCCTTCCAAATTTCATTTAGTACTTGAATGCTTCCAGCACCATCAATAAGTAATGTCCGTTGACCATATTGATGGGATGGGGTGCCGAAGAAAGTTTATGACTTACGTGCACAATTATTGTGATGTGACCATTTTTTGTCAAAAAAAATTGCAATGTGAGCACTGATCTTTTGTGATTAAATCTCCAACATTGATCGATATTGTAATGTGACCATTGATATTTTGTGTTCATTATTTATGGTCGCATTATAATATTTTGTTAACAGGAATTCTCCCATAAAATGGTGTTATTGTCCAAGACATATAAAAATAAGTATTTGTCTATCACAATTTTGTTCTTCGAGCAACAAGAGGAGGAACACTATGTTTGCCTCCTAGTTGCGACATATGCCTCCATCCAACTCTGCCTCTATCATCGTGTACAATACAATTTTATCTTCAAGCAAGAGTAACAAATATCCAAAGAGGACATGACCAACTATGCCCTTGGCGTGCTTCAAGAGTATGTGGCCGAACCCCTCAGGCCCCGGGCCACATGGCAAATATCCTTTTGTGAGCTCCTCTAAGGTGAAACGAGATTATACGGACATTGCTTGGGTGATGTCCAGAGTGGCTATGTTAATGAGGCAGCAAAGGTAGATGTCACTGGCGAGGAAGGTGGGTAGGGTGGGGTTAGCACCCAGCAGGGTGGCTTAGAAGTAGTGCTGAATGATGGCCTTGGCACCATGGGCAGAGACATGCATGCCTTTGATTTCTAGCACCGTAACATGATTCTTACGGATATGTTGAAGAAGGCACAACGTGTAAATACACCATGTTCTTGTCCCCAATGTGACAAATTTTCATCGGTCATGTTGCTGCCAAAATACGGCACCCTTGCTAGGCGTGGAAGTCAAAGGAGCGGCGCCAGACAAGGTCAACAAGATCTAGCATCTGAATACAGAATCACGGCGGTTTTGATGATTTCATCAAGGGTGGGGTTGTCCTTTGGCCGAATATTTGAGATTAGAGTGCACCCTTGAGGATGATGGAGACCTGCTGCTCAGCCAACAGGGAGCCGGAGACAATGACGCGAGATCCATTCACAAATCACAACTGAGTTGAACACAGCGAAATAGAACAAATGACTTAAAAAAATGCCGGTGGACATATATTAGATAATACCAGCACTTACAGGAACTTTCTACAAAATGGAGAAATTATCAGCAAGTACTTGAAAAAATTAGCACCATCTTCCTTTTGCATTGACCGAGGGCGAGCCGGGAGCAAACACTGTTGCCGCTTCTGTGCACGGTCTTACCACTCGTTGGACAGGTTTGTTCAAGTGTTTTTACCCTCATCAGTTGCTGCCGAGTGTACACACACTAGTAGAAAACAGGGCTTAGGTCACAGGACAGTTTTCACATTAGCCCCGGTTCAGTCACGAACTGGGACTCATGTGAGCATTGGTCCCGGTTCGTGAGCCCAGGGGGCCGGCCGGGGCCTCGTGGGCATTGGTCCCGGTTCGTATGGAACCATTTGTCCCGGTTCGAGCCACGAACCGGGACTAATGGTCCTCGCTCCTGGCCCACAACCATTTGTCCCGGTTCTTGGCATGAACCGGGACAGAAGGCCCGGATTTAGTACCGGTTCATGCCACGAACCGGGACCAATGAGGTGCCTATATATACCCCTCGCCCGCGAGCAGAGCACTCCAGTGCTCTGTTTTTCTCTGGCCGGCGAGGGGAGGGCTTTGTGGTGCTCTAGCTCACCTACTATGCACATGAGGTGTTCGATGAAATGCCCGAGCCACACTAGTTAAGCTTTGTCCTCTCGAAGCTCGACCTCAAAGCTCCATTTTCCTCGAGATTTGTCTAGGTTTAGCGGCCCGTCACGTCCCATTCCCGTCTTCACCGCCGTCGACCGCCCGCGCCGATCTCGTCGCCGGCACCACCGTGGTGAGCCTCTTGTTCTTATCTTCTTTTTGAAAGAAAAAAATTCTTACTTTAGATAGATAGTTGTCTAATTTTCTTACTATTTTATTCCTTCTTATTACATAGTGCGATGGTTTTGGTATCCGCCCCCGTCGGCCCTCGTCCTGTCTATGATTCGGATGTGGTATATATTATCTTTTTATAACTATTTGATTCATTTATGGTTTATGACAAATATACCGACCAGCGTGACATAGATTTTATTTATCTAGGAGGTGGTTGAACCGGAAATTCTAACCGACCCTATTGTCGAGAGGTTAAATTTAGTTGAAGAAGAAAACAATTACTTGAAGGAAAAATAAAAAAAAATTGAGGAGGAGAAGATGATATTGGAGTTGCATGTTGCGGATGTCGTCGATGATCACAAGATCAAGATGGATGCAATGCGCTTGAAGATTAGAAAGATTAGAAAATATGCCATTCATACCGAGGCTTGGTATCATTATGCCGTTGGATCAATTGTTACCTTGGTTGCGATTATGATCGCATTTGTTTTCGCATTGAAATGTTTTACATAGTTTCAATGTATGGTTTAATTAATTAGATGCTCTGGAGAGCTATATATATGTTGTTAGATGAGAACTATGTATGTACTTGGTTCTAATGTGATGATGAACTTCTGTTAATTTGGTCACTTAATTATCTATTCATGATGTTCTGTAATGGTTTTGACACACTTAATTATATATAATGCACGCAGATGAACCGGCAATGGATGTACGGTGACAGACACACCTCCGAGTACATTAAGGGCGTGCATGATTTTCTCGAAGTGGCTGAGGCAAACAAGCAGAATGGTTTTATGTGTTGTCCATGCCCTATATGTGGGAATACGAAGTCTTACTCTGACCGGAAAATCCTTCACGCCCACCTGCTTTACAAGGGTTTCATGCCACACTATAATGTTTGGACGAGGCACGGAGAAATGGGGGTTATGATGGAAGACGGCGAAGATGAAGAGGACGATGACAACTATGTGCCCCCTGAATACGGTGATGCTGCAACGGGGGAAGCTGCTGAAGATCAAGAGGAACCAGACGATGTGCCCAATGATGCTGCAAGGGGGGAAGCTGCTGAAGATCAAGAGGAACCAGTGCCCGATGATGATGATCTCCGCCGGGTCATAGTCGATGCAAGGACGCAATGCGAAAGTAAAAAGGAGAAGCTGAAATTCGATCGCATGTTAGAGGATCACAAAAAAGGGTTGTACCCCAATTGCGAAGATGGCAACACAAAGCTCGGTACCGTACTGGAATTGCTGCAGTGGAAGGCAGAGAATGCTGTGTCTGACAAAGGATTGGAGAAGCTATTGAAAATATTGAAGAAGAAGCTTCCAAAGGATAACGAATTGCCCGACAGTACATACGCAGCAAAGAAGGTCGTATGCCCTCTAGGATTGGAGGTGCAGAAGATACATGCATGCCCTAATGACTGCATCCTCTACCGCGGTGCGTACAAGGATCTGAACGCATGCCCGGTATGCGGTGCATTGCGGTATAAGATCAGACGAGATGACCCTGGTGATGTTGACGGCGAGCCCCCAGGAAGAGGGTTCCTGCGAAGGTGATGTGGTATGCTCCTATAATACCACGGTTGAAACGTCTGTTCAGAAATGAAGAGCATGCCAAGTTGATGCGATGGCACAGTGAGGACCGTAAGAAAGACGGGAAGTTGAGAGCACCCGCTGACGGGTCGCAGTGGAGAAAAATCGAGATAAAGTACTGGGCTGAGTTTGCAGCTGACCCAAGGAACGTATGGTTTGGTTTAAGCGCGGATGGCATTAATCCTTTCGGGGAGCAGAGCAGCAATCACAGCACCTGGCCCGTGACTCTATGTATGTATAACCTTCCTCCTTGGATGTGCATGAAGCGGAAGTTCATTATGATGCCAGTTCTCATCCAAGGCCCTAAGCAACCCGGCAACGACATTGATGTGTACCTAAGGCCATTAGTTGAAGAACTTTTACAGCTGTGGAATGGAAACGGTGTACGTACGTGGGATGAGCACAAACAGGAGGAATTTAACCTGCACGCGTTGCTGTTTGTAACCATCAACGATTGACCCGCTCTCAGTAACCTTTCAGGACAGACAAACAAGGGATACCACGCATGCACGCACTGTTTAGATGACACTGAAAGTATATACCTGGACAAAAGCAGGAAGAATGTGTACCTGGGCCATCGTCGATTTCTTCCGACCAACCATCAATGTCGAAAAAAGGAAAGCATTTGAATGGCGAGGCAGATCACCGAAAGAAGCCCGCCATGCGTACCGCTGATCACGTACTTGCTATGGTCAATGATTTACACGTAATGTTTGGAAAGGGTCCCGACGGACTAGCTGTTCCGAATGACGCTGAGGGACACGCACCCATGTGGAAGAAGAAATCTATATTTTGGGACCTACCCTACTGGAAAGAGCTAGAGGTCCGCTCTTCAATCGACGTGATGCACGTGACGAAGAACCTTTGCGTGAACCTGCTAGGCTTCTTGGGCGTGTATGGGAAGACAAAAGATACACCTGAGGCACGGGAGGACCTGCAACGTTTGCACGAAAAAGACGGCATGCCTCCGAAGCAGTATGAAGGTCCTGCCAGCTACGCTCTTACGAAAGAAGGGAAAGAAATCTCTTTGAATGCCTGCTCAGTATGAAGGTCCCGACTGGCTTCTCGTCGAATATAAAGGGAATAATAAATATGCCAGAGAAAAAGTTCCAGAACCTAAAGTCTCATGACTGCCACGTGATTATGACGCAACTGCTTCCGGTTGCATTGAGGGGGCTTCTACCGGAAAACGTCCGATTAGCCATTGTGAAGCTATGTGCATTCCTCAATGCAATCTCTCAGAAGGTGATCGATCCAGAAATCATACCAAGGCTAAGGAGTGATGTGGCGCAATGTCTTGTCAGTTTCGAGCTGGTGTTCCCACCATCCTTCTTCAATATCATGACGCACGTCCTAGTTCATCTAGTCGACGAGATTGTCATTCTGGGGCCCGTATTTCTACACAATATGTTCCTCTTTGAGAGGTTCATGGGAGTCCTAAAGAAATATGTCCGTAACCGCGCTAGGCCAGAAGGAAGCATCTCCATGGGCCATCAAACAGAGGATGTCATTGGGTTTTGTGTTGACTTCATTCCTGGCCTTAAGAAGATAGGTCTCCCTAAATCGCGGTATGAGGGGAGACTGACTGGAAAAGGCACGCTTGGAGGGGGGGACTCAATAATATGCAGGGATGGATATTCTTGGTCTGAAGCACACTACTCAGTTCTACAGAACTCTACCTTGGTGACCCCGTATGTCGATGAACACAAGAACAGTCTGCGCTCCAAACACCCGGAGCAGTGTGACGACTGGATTACATGTGAACACATCAGGACTTTCAGCAGTTGGTTGGAAACACGTCTCAGTGGTGACACCACTGTTTGTGATGAGTTGTACTCGTTGTCCAGGGGACCATCTTCGACTGTATTGACTTACAAAGGATACGAGATAAATGGGAATACATTTTACACGATCGCCCAAGATCAAAAGAGCACCAACCAAAACAGCGGTGTCCGCTTTGATGCAGCAACCGAGAGGGGAAAGGACACATATTATGGTTACATAATGGACATATGGGAACTTGACTACGGACATGATTTTAAGGTCCCTTTGTTTAAGTGCAAATGGGTCAATCTGTCAGGAGGCGGGGTACAGGTAGACCCACAGTACGGAATGACAACAGTGGATCTGAACAATCTTGGGTACACTGACGAACCATTCGTCCTAGCCAATGATGTGGCACAGGTTATCTATGTGAAGGCCATGTCTACCAGACCGAGGAAAAGAAAAGATAAGGAAGCGAATACATCATACGATGAGCCAAAGCGGCACATAGTTCTTTCAGGAAATGGGACATTGTGGGAGTGGAGGGCAAGACGGACATGTCTGAAGATTATGAAAAGTTTCATGAAATTCCTCCCTTCAAAGTCAAGGCTGACCCAAGCATCCTGATAAACGATGAAGATTATCCATGGTTACGGCGCAATAAGCAAATGACACAAGTGAAGAAAAAGTGAAGACTTTCTCCCGCAACTATTATGATGATACCATGCCAACTTTGTAATAGACGAGTATGATACCATTGTCCGTTTTGTACAAGAAGTGCATCTAGTTTTTGCCGTAACCCTCTCAACTTTCTTGCACATGCTATGTGGATGAAATGATGATACCATGCCAACTTTCAACCTTTTCAGAGTTCATTTGAAATGCTTTATAAGCCCTGAGTGCAGAGAGGTTAGGCCCGTAAGCCTGCTTTAGAGAGGAGCTCGACAGCTCAGGTGCACCACACCTTATAAACAGGTGCGGCTCTCTCTTAGCTAGCGAGGTGGGACTAAACTCACCACCACGCCACTGTGCAAGGCCATTGGTCCCGGTTGGTGGCACGAACCGGGACCAATTCCACCCTTTGGTCCCTGTTGGTGCCACGAACCGGTACTAATGAGGTTGTGGCCCCACGAGCACCTTTAGTACCTGTTCGTGGCACGAACCGGTACTAGAGTTTCTTACTACCTAAGCAGTTTTTTAGTCCCACCTCGCTAGCTGAGAGGCACTAGGAGCGGTTTATAAGCCCTGAGTGCAGAGACGATGAAGAAGAGGCGCAATGCTCACGTTGCTTAGCTTCAAGCCTTGAGGAATAAGGTAGACTACATCGAGCTATGTGCAGTGCAGAAAGAATTATCATAAAGTAAAATAAATAAGTAATTAGAAACAAAATAAAATAAAATAAATAAGTTTTTTGTTGTAAGTAGAAACAAAACAAAATAAATACAGCAAAAAGAATTTTCATAAAGAACTAAAGGCACTAATAGAAAGTTTATATGTTTTCTGAAACTAATGGCACTAACAGACAATTTATAATTTTGCTGACCTAAAAGCAAAAAGAATTAAAAAATAAAGCAAAAAACAAAAGAAAATAAATAATGCAAAAAACAGAACCAAAAAACTGGAAATTTTTTTTAAAAAACTGCCACCTATTGGGCACCACGGCCTGAATACGACTAGAAACCCAACCTGGGCCAGGATTCAGGCCAGCAGAAGGCCCAATAGGCCAACAGACAGCACAGTGTGACATTAGGCCCGTAAGCCTGCATTTGAGAGGAGCTCGAGAGGGCAGCCGCAGTGGGGCTTATAAACCACTCCGAGCCCCTCTCAACTAGCGAGGTGGGACTAAACTTTTGGCCGCGGGCAGCGCAAGGCCTTTGGTCCCGGTTGGTGCCACCAACCGGGACCAATGCCCCCCCTTTAGGCACCAACCGGGACCAAAGGCCGCCGCTTCCCGCCCTTTGGGCTGCTGAAAAGGGGCCTTTGGTCCCGGTTGGTGGCACCAACCGGGACTAATGCCCACCTTTAGTCCCGGTTGGTGCCACGAACCGGGACTAAAGGCTTTGCTATATAAGTCCACACTTAGTAAATTTTCGAGATACCTCGCCAGTTGCCCCCGACGCCGCCAGGCTGCCCGTGCTCGCCGTCGCCGCCCGCTCCTCGTCGCCGTCGCCCCGCGCCCTTGCCTCGACGGGTCGCCGCCCGATGCTCGTCGTCGTCGCTCTGCCCCCACGCGCCGCCCTGCCTCGTGCTCCCCTGCTCGCGCGCGCCGCCTCGGCGCCCCGAGCCCCCCTGCCCGGCCCGCGCGTGCTCGCCGGCGCCCTCGCAGCCCCCGCCCCGTCCCGCCCCCGCGCGCCGACGCCCTCGCCGCCCCGCTGTGAGAGCCGCCGCCCCCGGCTCTGTTTTTATTTTTATTAGTTTAATTTTTTTGTTCATATGTGATGTATATGTGTATGTGGCTATAATGTGTATATGTGAAAAAAAATTGTATGTATGTAGATGTTCAAAATGTATGAATATATATGTCAAAAATGTTTTTTTGTTCATAGAAAGTTTTCTGTTCATATATAGAAAGTTTTTATATATGACAATGGATATATATTCGATATATATGAGAATTGACGATCCACATGGAAAAGTTTTATACATGCAAAAGTTACAATTTTAGAAAAGTTTTATATATCTAGCTAGGAAGGGAAGAAGAAGAAAAAGAAGGATAGGAAAGAAGAAAATAAGAAGAGGAAAGAAAGAAGAAGAGGAGAGGAAGAAGAGGAGAAATAAATAAGAAGAGGAAAAAAGAAGAAAAAGAAGAGGAGAAGAAGAAAGGAATAGAGGAGAAGAAGAAAAAATAGAAAATATTCTATTTTTTCTTCTTCTCCTCTATTCCTTTCTTCTTCTCCTCTTTTTTTTTCTTCTTTTTTTCTTATTTTTTTCTTCAATCCTCTCCTCTATTCCTTTCTTCTTCTCTCCTCTTTTATTTCTTCTTCGTTTTCTTATGTTTTATCGGGTCTGTCGTCGTCGATATATACCCCCTCCTGATAACTTCAACACGTGGGGGGGGGGTCGATATACCCCCTCCCCGATAACATTATTTTCCCGTGTATGTATGTTGTCGTTGTCGATATTACCCCCTCCCGATAACTTCAACACGAGGGGGGATATAACTTCAACACGAGGGGGGGGGGTCGATATACCCCCTCCTCGATAACATTATTTTCCCGTGTATGTATGTCGTCGTTGTCGATATAAAACCCCCTCCTGATAACTTCAACACATGGGGGGGTCGATATATACCCCCTCCCCGATAACATTATTTCCCCGCGTATGTATGTCGTCGTTGTCGATATATATAACTCCCTCCCAGATAACTTCGACATGATGGACGGTCGATATGTATACTCCCTCTCGACCGTGATAACTTATACCACGGGAGCACCCCCCGGCCCTCTCGCTCGACCAAAACTCTTGAGGACACCACCCAAACCCTAGAAAAAAACGATGTCGGTCTCCTACCCCCTCCCGCCGCGCCCCTACCCTTGAAGCATTGCCTAGGCCACCCCAAACCCGGAATAAGCTAGGTCTACGTTTGCACTAATATATCCACCTGCTGTCATGTTTGTGTAATAATTGCCATGTTGTAATATTTGCAGAAACAATGGAGCACGGACGTGATGAGCAAGCAGAAGAGGTGTTGGGGGACATAATCTTAGCCGGAGGTGATATCTTGTCGTATCTTAATGACAATGATGGTCTGGAAGAACAGGGTGAAGAAGCAGGCTGCGGTGATCGAAGAGTGGAGGAGGAAAACATGATTATGATGGCTCCGGTGACCCAATGCTGGTGCAAGAAGGAGCCCGTGGTGACGGCTCCGGTGACCGAACAGAGTCCGGCCAGGTAAATATATTAGTTAAGCCTGTGCTGACTAGCTAATTGATGCATTCATTGTTTTGGTATGTACACATATTAATTAACACTCGTCTTTCTTCTTTTTTCTAGCCCTCCGGATCGAGCACAACTGCGGTAAAGAGACGAGGCCCGAAGAGAAAGTTTCGCTCGGATGAAAGGTTTGAGATCACAGCAATCGCGCGCGACGGCCAACCGATTGAACCCCTCCGGACAAAGGATGCTTTTGCTGCTCAGTGCGGGGTTCTAGTTAGGGACAAGATCCCGATCAGCATCCACCAATGGTATAAGACTAAGAAGGAAGACCCTGAGGTGTCTTATGTCAATGATATGCAGAAAGATGATCTTTGGACTGAGCTGAAGGCAAATTTCACCCTACCGCCAGAGGAGGATCCGGAGAAGCCAGTTATAGAGCAATTAATCAAGTCTCATGCTCTTAAGAAGATGGCAGACCTATTCAGGAGGTGGAAGAATGAGCTGAAAACGTTTGTCGACAAAGAAGAGACACCAGAATTCATCGGCCGGTATGGGAAGATCAGAGATCACTGGCCCGCATTTGTGGCCCACAAGACATCGGAAAAGAGTAAGAAGATGTCAGTGACAAACAAGATGAATGTTGCGAAGAAGAAGCTTCACCATCGCACGGGGTCAGGTGGCTACCTCAAAGCCCGGCCTAAGTGGACCAAGTCTGAGAGGGATCTGCTTGATAAAGGGATCGAACCACAGACAATGAACTGGCCAGACCGTTGCCGGACTTGGTTCTTCGGGGCTAGCGGAACCTTGGACCCTATATCAGGGAGGTGTCGTTGGACGGACGAGCAACTTGCAATACCCGTCAAGAAGATTCAGCATTATATTGATGCAGCGCAGCAAGGGACGTTCGTTCCAGACAGAGAGAACGACGAGCTCACAATGGCCCTCGGGAATCCTGAGCACCCTGGACGGACACGAGGCACGCCAGGCTCCGTTCCGTGGAAGGATGGTTTTCTGGACGCGGGCGGTTACAAAACCCAGGAGAGGAGGAAAAAAGTGGAGCAGATCCAAATTCAGCGCCTGCACGAAAGGGTTCAAGTGCTAGAGGAACGAGACGACAATAGAGATGCCGAAACTGCCTCCGAAGCTACACCGCCATCTCAGCGTAGAAGCAGCGTGGCTTCCACCGAGCTGCATCAGCTGGAGCATGCGGCTACTCCTAGCTACCCCGTGGATGCTATCACGGAGTCTCAACATTGCCACCTTATGGCGGAATGGCAGAACTTGAAAGTCAAGGCGGTTGTTGGCTCTGTTTTACCTACTGAACCCGGCGCAACCTACCACTGCCGGCCGATTCCAGAAGGATATGCTAGGGTGATGGTCGATGAAATAACGGAGGGATTTGAGGACCTCCAGCTTGACCACCGTACTGGTGAAGGGGAGACTCGGCTGGGTTTAGCTCTGAAGACTCCATGCCTATGGCGGAAGGAGCTCATCAAGCTTCCGAACTGGACGGCTCCGGCGAGTAAGGGCACTCCGCCACCTCCTCCGCCTCCTCCTCCGGCGAGTGATCAGGGCACTCGGCCTCCTTCTCCGGCGCGTGGCGGCACTCCGCCTCCTTCTCCGCCAGCGCCGGCGCGCCAGAGCAGCCAGCCTCCTCCTTCTCCGCCTCGTCAGCAAGGGCGGAAGAGACCCGCCGCCGCTGCGGCTGCTCCGGCGCGTCGTAGTCCTTCTCCTCCGCCTCATAAGCAAGGAAAGAAGACAGCCGCAGCCGCTCCGTCTGCTCTGCAGGCCTCTAGCAGTACAGCTGCCAGAGGCGGGAGGCAATACAGATTCGGTCCTTCTCTGAAGACTCCAGAGAAGTTACCATATGAGAGGACCGAGGAGGAGAACGCGAAGATCGTGCGAGCCGAAGTGAAGAACTTCTTTGAAGAAGGGGTCAAAGCAAAGAAACATCCACCTCCGGAGGAGAAGGTAGATCCGGTGAAAGCAAAGCGAACTCTGGCTGCCCTGACAAAACCACCAAAGTCTCCGCCGAGAGGCAACTATAAGCGCGTTCTTGGAAAGGCATATGCCGAAGCGGAGCGGTCGGGAAGTACTGTCAGTGATAAAAGGATGAAAGAACGACGAGCTGGGAAAAAATTGCCCAGCTCGGCGAACAAGCGAACCAATCGTGCCCCCCGCTCAAGGTGTCAAAAGACATCGTCGCTAATGATCCGGGTATGGTGCCCGGTTATAGCAATCTTGGAGATTACCTGCCCGACGATGTACATTATGAAATAATGGAGGTGGACGAACCACAAATACCATTACGGGAAGCCTCTCGTCAAAGATGTCAGATCTCTAAGCACGATGATGCGAAGACTACATGATTGGTACATGAAAACCTGCAGAGAGTCTGATGGGATGAGTACTTTGACGCTGAGAGTTAAACCGGAGCATGACCTCGTTGGAATTGAACTGCTGAATGTTCCATTTGAGGATTTCTTCCAGTTTTACAATCAAAAGTCCCTCGATAAAACAACGATCACTTGCTACTGTCTGTAAGTAGTACTACTTCTGTCATTAAGTCTCTCTATATAGGTCAGCTCTTTCATTGCATGTATTTATACTTATCCTCACTATATTATGCAGATTGAAGATCGCCGAATTGAAGAAAAGACAAATCGGTGATATTGGGTTCATTAACACAAATCTCATAGATGCATATACGGTTGAAAAACATCCCAAAGAAGCCGAGGCCAACTTGCTACAATCGTTGGTATTAAATCAAAACAAAGATATAATACTCTTTCCTTACAACTTCAAGTGAGTGTTACTGTCTTCTGCATATTCGGTTTCCCTTATTAGTCCAGGTTATGGTAATGTAATTGATGACTTATGCATGCATGCGCAGCTTCCACTATATTCTCCTAGAGATTAAGCTTGAGCCGGGAGTAGTAACCGTCTTAGACTCGAGACGAAAAGATCCCCAGGACTATGCGAACATGACTCAAATGCTCCAGAAGTAAGTTAAATCGATCATTATCCACCATATCAGCAACTTTGTTCATTTCCTGATATCAAGTAATTGTTTTCTTTGTCTGGCAGGGTTTGGAGAAAATTCACCTCAAAAGCCCCGGGACTGCCGAACCAGCTGCAATTTAGACACCCGAAAGTAAGTACTATAGTAGCATGTTCCGCGCATCTCCTAGTGATTCAAGCGCTAGTTTGATCAATACCATTTAGCATGCTTGCTTATCAGTTTGATTGACCTCTATTTCTTGTAAAGTGGTTGTGGCAGCAACCCGGGAATAATTACTGTGGATACTACGTTTGCGAGTCCATCCGCTACCATACCTGTGAGCGGGGCTACACTGAAGAACAATATGAAGTGCGTAAGCAATAATATTCACAATTTTATTTTATTACCATCATTTGTGTTGAGTTTCATTTATTCATATATATATATATGTATTGACCCCCTTCTTCAAATTAGATTTTTCGGAAGCGGGATCAACTCCTAGCAGAAGATCGTATGCGAGGAATTCAAGAGGAATTGGCGGCATTCTTCCTTGACCACGTGATCGCTGAAAACGGAGAATACTATGTGGACCCTGTCTTCCTAAATATAATTAGGAGATTGTATTGTAAGAGATAATTATTGTATATATGTAGCCGGTAGTGTCGGATAGATATACGAGAACTTGTTGTTCGACCAATATCTCGGAGAAGGAGAGGTGGTCGATATCACTTCTCTCTGTATGCATATGTTCATGACGATCTTCTGTTTCCTTCATTTGATTACTAGCTAGCGTGTCTAGTCCTCTCCATACGTATATAGTACGTAGCGTCGACCAAGCACGGAGATAAGAGAGGACACTTCTCTCTATTAATTAGCTAGCTAACACAATATATAAAACACCTAAATTAACCCCCCAAAACCCCTAATCCATCCCCTTTCAAAAAAACAAAAACCTCAGCTCCTGCCAGGTGCTGACGCGTGGATGCCTATTGGTCCCGGTTGGTGGCACCAACCGCGACCAAAGGCCCTCCTGACTGGGCTCCCCGCACCGGCCACGTGGACGGCCTTTAGTCAGAACCGGGACTAAAGGGCTAGGGCATTAGTAACGACCCTTTAGTCCCGGTTCCAGAACCGGGACTAAAGGCCCTTATGAACCGGGGTAAAAGCCTCTTTTCCTACTAGTGACACATGGGACATGCATGCACATATGATGGACGTACGCATAGTCTCTGATAATTATCGATGGCTCAATTTGACCTACCAGGTAAAACGATGAACCCAATGACGGATTAACTAGCCCATGAACAAACAAGCAAAGTTCAACTGACTAAACGAGGCAAACAAAGTTGATCGGGCGGCAAACCCAACGACACTTCATCAATGGCGTAGGATATATACACGTATGTGGATATACACTAGTAGAAAAAGAGGCTTCCATACGCCCCCATTAGTCCCCAAAACAATCGAACCGCGACAAAAGGGGCCTTTAGTCGCGGTTCGGGAGGAGACCCGCGACCAACTATCTGGGCCCAGCGCGCTCGGTCGACAGCTGGCGGACGGGAGAGGCTTTAGTCCCGGTTGGCCTGGCCAACCGGGACTAAAGGTCCCCGAAGGCCTTCAGTCGCGGTTGGCCAGGCCAACCGGGGCTAAAGGCCCATCCAGCTGGCGGACGGGAGGGGCTTTAGTCCCGGTTGGCCTGGCCAACCGGGACTAAAGGTCCCCGAAGGCCTTTAGTCGCGGTTGGCCAGGCCAACCGGGACTAAAGGCCCATCCCTATATATAGGACTCAGCTCACTTCACTTCACTCAGCTCACTTCACAATTTTCAGAAGGGGGTGGTGGGTTTGCTTTTGGTTCCTCCTATGCACACAAGGTGTTCGATGAAATGCCCGAGAGCCTGAAACAAACATGATATGAAGTGTCCGAGCCACACTTGAGCTTTCTCATTTATTTTTCCTCCGCGATCGCGGTTAGCAACTTGAACCTTTCATGTGTCATTGATAAAATATGCATGTGTGTAGTTCATTGTTTAATTTGTATTATTTCTAGCTAGTTAGTTTAACAAATGCATGATGGTTAATTATATACTTTATATAATAATAATGCAGATGAATCGGCAATGGATGTACGGTCCCCGACTCTCCGGCGAGTTCACTACGGGTTTGAAAGATTTCCTCGTAGTGGCAAATGCGAACAAGCAGCGAGGTTTTATTATCTGTCCATGTGCTGTCTGTAAGAATCAGAAGGGTTACTCCTCCTCAAGAGAGGTTCACATGCACCTGCTTCGGCGCGGTTTCATGCGAAGCTATAATTGTTGGACCAAGCATGGAGAAAGAGGGGTTAGAATGGAAGAAGATGAAGAAGGGGATGATATCGATGACAACTATCATGATCATTTCGGTGATACTTTCATGGAGGATGATGCTGAAGGTGGGGAAGGGTTAGGTGAAGGTGAAGAAGAGGCACATGATGAGCCCGCTGATGATCTTGGTCGGACCATTGCTGATGCACGGAGACGCTGCGAAACTGACAAGGATAGGGAGAATTTGGATCGCATGTTAGAGGATCACAAAAAGTCGTTGTATCCAGGATGCGATAATAGTCTGAAAAAGCTAGGCTGCACACTGGATTTGCTAAAATGGAAGGCACAGGAAGGTGTAGGTGACTCATCATTTGAAAATTTGCTGAAAATGTTGAAGAATATGTTTCCGAAGAATAACGAGTTGCCCGCCAGTACGTACGAAGCAAAGAAGGTTGTCTGCCCTCTAGGTTTAGAGGTTCTGAAGATACATGCATGCATTAACGACTGTATCCTCTACCGCGGTGAATACGAGAATTTGAATGAATGCCCTGTATGCACTGCATTGCGTTATAAGATCAGAGGCGATGACCCTGGTGACGATGTTGAGGGCGAGAAACCCAGGAAGAGGGTTCCCGCCAAGGTGATGTGGTATGCTCCTATAATACCACGGTTGAAACGTCTGTTCATGAACAAAAAGCATGCCAAGTCGTTGCGATGGCACAAAGAGGACCGTAAGTCCGACGGGGAGTTGAGACACCCCGCTGATGGAACGCAATGGAGAAAGATCGACAGAGTGTTCAAAGATTTTGCAGCTGACGCAAGGAACATAAGATTTGGTCTAAGTACTGATGGCATGAATCCTTTTGGCGAGCAGAGCTCCAGCCATAGCACCTGGCCCGTGACTCTATGCATCTACAACCTTCCTCCTTGGTTGTGCATGAAGCGGAAGTTCATTATGATGCCAGTGCTCATCCAAGGTCCAAAGCAACCCGGGAACGACATCGATGTGTACCTAAGGCCATTAGTTGATGAACTTTTACAGTTGTGGGCCAGACCTGGTGTACGTGTCTGGGATGAGCACAAAGGAGAGGAATTTGACCTACGAGCGTTGCTTTTTGTAACCATCAACGATTGGCCTGCTCTCAGTAACCTTTCGGGACAGACAAATAAGGGATACAATGCATGCACGCACTGCTTACATGAGACTGAAAGTGTACGTTTGGTTAATTGTAAGAAGAACGTGTACCTGGGTCATCGTCGATTTCTTCCCCGAAATCATAACGTAAGAAAGAAAGGCAAGCATTTCAACGGCAAGGCAGATCACCGGCCGAAGCCTGCGGAACGTACTGGTGCTGAGATATTTGATATGGTCAAGGATTTGAAAGTCATCTTTGGAAAGGGTCCTGGCGGACAATCAGTTCCGCGGGGAGTTGACGGGCACGCACCCATGTGGAAGAAGAAATCTATATTTTGGGAGCTAGAATATTGGAAAGTCCTAGATGTCCGCTCTGCAATCGACGTGATGCATGTTACGAAGAATATTTGCGTGAACCTGCTAAGCTTCTTGGGCGTGTATGGGAAGACAAATGATACAAAGGAAGCACGGCAGGACCAGCAACTTTTGAAAGACCCAGATGACCGGCATCCGGAATGGTTTCAAGGTCGTGCCAGCTACGCTCTTACCAAAGAAGAGAAGGTCATTTTTTTTGAATGCCTGAGCAGTATGAAGGTTCCGTCTGGCTTCTCGTCGAATATAAAGGGAATAATAAACATGGCGGAGAAAAAGTTCCAAAACCTGAAGTCTCACGACTGCCACGTGATTATGACGCAATTGCTTCCGATTGCTTTGAGGGGGCTCCTACCGGAAAATGTTCGAGTAGCCATTGTGAAGCTATGTGCATTCCTCAATGCAATCTCTCAGAAGGTAATCAATCCAGAAGATCTACCACGGTTACAGAACGATGTGGTCCAATGCCTTGTCAGTTTCGAGTTGGTGTTCCCACCATCCTTCTTCGATATTATGACGCACCTCCTGCTCCACCTAGTCGAAGAGATTTCCATTCTCGGTCCTGTATTTCTACACAATATGTTCCCCTTTGAGAGGTTCATGGGAGTATTAAAGAAATATGTTCGTAACCGTGCTAGGCCAGAAGGAAGCATCGTCAAGGGCTATGGAAATGAGGAGGTAATTGAGTTCTGTATTGACTATGTTCCTGACCTTAAGCCGATTGGTATTCCTCAATCGCGGCACGAGGGGAGACTAAGTGGAAAAGGCAAGATCGGAAGGAAATCCACGATATGTATGGACGGTCATTCTATGACTGAAGCACACCACACAGTTCTGCAAAATTCCAGCTTTGTGGCTCCGTACTTCGAGCAACACAAGAATATTTTACGCTCGGACAACCCGGGGAAGCCTGAATCCTGGATTAGAAAGGCCCACATGGAGACTTTCGGCAGTTGGTTGCGAAAACATTTAATGAATGACAATGATGTTGGAGATCAGCTGTACATGTTGGCCAAGAAACCATCTTCGACTATAACGATTTTCCAAGGGTACGAGATAAATGGGAATACATTTTACACCATCGCCCAAGATAAAAAGAGCACCAACCAAAACAGTGGTGTCCGCTTTGATGCAGCAACCGAGAATGGGCGAAAGGTCACATATTATGGTTACATAGAGGAGATATGGGAACTTGACTATGGACCCTCCTTTAAGGTCCCTTTGTTCCGGTGCAAATGGTTCAAGCTAACAGGAGGTGGGGTAAAGGTGGACGAGCAATACGGAATGACAATGGTGGATTTCAACAATCTTGGTTACCTTGACGAACCATTCGTCCTTGCCAAAGATGTCGCTCAGGTTTTTTATTTGAAGGACATGAGTAGCAAACCGAGGAAACGGAAAGATAAGAAAACGATCAGTACATCATGCGATGATCCAAAGCGCCACATTGTTCTTTCAGGGAAAAGAAACATCGTGGGAGTGGAGGACAAGACAGACATGTCAGAAGATTATAATATGTTTGGTGAAATTCCGCCCTTCAAAGTGAACACTGACCCAAGCATTAAGTTAAATGATGAGGATGCTCCATGGATACGGCACAATCGTAAGCAAGCAGGGACACAAGGGAAGAATTGATGTGTAATAATTTATTGTACCAAACTTTGTATTTGGTCGATGAACTGAATGATGTATCAAACCTTTTGTCAAACCTTCAAGGGATTTTAAAATGAATTAGTTTTATTTTTCTGATTTTTTTGATATATAATTGTATTTTTAAGATTTTTCAAAATATATAAGTACAAACAAAATAAATAAGTAAAAATAATTATCATAAAGTACAAACAAAATAGATAAGTAAAAATAAAGCTAAAAGAATTTTCATAAAGAACTTTTTTTGTTAGAAACTTTAATAGCAAAAATAATTATCATAAAGTAAAATAAATAAGTAATTAGAAACAAAATAAAATAAAATAAATAAGTTTTTTGTTGTAAGTAGAAACAAAACAAAATAAATAAAGCAAAAAAGAAAACAAAAAACAGGCAAAAAATAAAAAATATGCCACCTACTGGGCCACCACGGCCTGAATACGACTAGAAACCCATCAATGGGCCAGGATTCAGGCCCGCAGAAGGCCCAGTAGGCCCACAGGCACATAGTGACAGGATAGGCCCGTAAGCCTGCATTTGAGAGGAGCTCGAAGTGGTCAGCGCAGCCGCGCTTATAAACCACTGTCGAGGCCTCTCGGCTAGCGAGGTGGGACTAAACATCCCACCGCACCGCGCCAGTTCCAGCACAATGCCTTTAGTCCCGGTTGGGGAGGCGGACCGCGACTAAAGGGTACCCTTTAGTCGCGGTTGTTGTCCCCAACCGCGACTAAAGGGTCTTTCTGCGCGGGAACGAAAGCGGCGCCAAAACCCTTTAGTCCCGGTTGGGGAGGCGGACCGCGACTAAAGGGTACCCTTTAGTCGCGGTTGGTGTGGCCAGCCGCGACTAAAGGGTACCTTTAGTCGCGGTCCGCCTCCCCAACCGCGACTAAAGGTGCGTCTATAAATACTGCACTTAGCAGTTTCGCCACTTCCCATTCTCCTCTCTCTCGACGCCGAAGCGCTGCCCCGACGCCGATCGAGCGCCGAAGCCCTGCCCCGACGCCGACGCCGACGCCGAAGCCCTGCCCGCCGACGCCGACGCCGAAGCCCTGCCGCGCCGCCGCCCGCCCCGCGCCGTCCCAGTGAGCGCCGCCGCCGCCCGTGCCCTGCCCTTGCCCGCCGCCGCAGCGTGCCCGTGGCCCTTGCCCCGCCCTTGCCCGGCCCCCGCCCGACGCCTCCGCCCGCCGCCGCCGCGTCCGCTGCCCTGCCTGCCCGTCTCCGTGCGCCGGCAGAAAGAAGAAGAAGGAAGAAGAAAAAGGAAGAAGAAGAAGAAAGAAAAAAGAAAAAGGAAGAAGAAAGCAAAAAAAAAACAAAAGAAACACAAGAAAACAACAGAAGAAAAAAACAGAAGAAAAAGGAAAAGGAAAAAGGAACAAAAGAAAACACAAGAAAAACAAACAGAAGAAAAAGGAAAAAGGGAAAAAGGAAGAAAAAAACAGAAGAAAAACAAAAGAAAAAGAAGAAAAAGGAAGAAGAAAAAAGAAGAAGAAAAAAAGAAGAAGAAAGAAGAGAAAGACAGAGCAGAAAGAAAGAAGAAAGAAAGCAAGAAGAAAAGGAAGAAGAAAAAAGAAGAAGAAAAAGGAAGAAGAAAAAAAGAAAGAAGAAGAAAGAAGAAAAAGGAAGAAGAAAAAAAGAAGAAGAAAGGAAGAAGAAAGGAAGAAGAAGAAAGAAAGAAAAGAAAGGAAGAAGAAAAAAGGAAGAAGAAAAAAGAAGAAAGAAAAGGAAGAAGAAAAAAGGAAGAAGAAAGAAAAAGGAAGAAGAAAAAAGGAAGAAGAAAAAAGAAGAAAGAAACCAAATGAAAACCAAAAGAAAGAAGAAAAAAAAGGAAGAAGAAAAAAGAAAGAAGAAAGAAAGAAAAAGGAAGAAGAAAAAAGAAAGAAGAAAGACAGAAGAAAAAGGAAGAAGAAAAAAGAAAGAAGAAAGAAAACCAAATGAAAACCAAAAGAAAGAAGAAGAAAAAAGGAAGAAGAAAAAAGAAAGAAGAAAGAAAGAAGAAAAAGGAAGAAGAAAAAAGAAGAAGAAAGAAAGAAAGAAAAGAAAGAAGAAAGAAGAAAAAAAGAAGAAAGAAAAAGGAAGAAGAAAAAAAGAAGTAAGAAAAAGGAAGAAGAAAAAAATGAAAACCAAATGAAAACCAAAGAAAGAAGAAAGAAAAGGAAGAAGAAAAAGAAGAAGAAAGGAAGAAGAAAGGAAGAAGAAGAAAGAAAGAAGAAAGAAAAAGGAAGAAGAAGAAAGAAAGAAGAAAGAGGAAGAAGAAAGGAAGAAGAAGAAAAAAAGAAGAAAAAAGGAAGAAGAAAGAACCAAATGAAAACCAAAAAGAAAAACAAAGAAAACAAAACAAAATACTTGGCAGTGCTCAATAATCTTATTTTTTAATTCCTCCTCCTGTATGTCCCCTTAATCTTATTTTTTAATTCCTTTATACTTAAAGAATTTTTACTACATGCAGGAGTGACATATGGCGGACGATAGAGCCGAGCCGCTTAGGGATCCGGAGGCTGAACGTTATCTAATGGGCATCATCAACAACGAGATTCCTTATGTGCCGGGCTCAGAATATGAGCAAGAAGAGGATGTAGTCTCTTCTTTTCTGAACCTTGAAGGTGGAACAGAGATTGTTGATGATCAAGAAGGTGAAGGAACGGACATTGTCGACGGAGGTCAACCGTCAACAAACGACGATCTCGAATTGCAAGTAGCAACCACCTCCGGCGAGGTATATATATACATTGAGCCTCTCGTGATACAAACTTACTGAAATGTGAATACATATGTATTAACGCGCGCGACTCTCTTTCTTTTTTTAGCCCTCCGGATTCGAGTACGACAAAGCGTGGCAAATCCAAGGCGATGAAAACAGGAGAAACATATGCCATTTGAGTTTGTCAGTGAAACCGGCAAGCCCCTACAGCACACCTCAAAGTTTATCAACCAATGCGGAGTCGTTGTTAGAGACAACGTCCCGATCACCGTCCAGGAATGGAAGGAGCCAAAGAAGGCACGTATTGGTTTCACGTTTTGTCGATCAAGAGAACGAAAAAGGATTGCTGGAGAAAGCTTATGGAACATTTCATTCTAACCTCCGGAATTACAACAAAGTCGATGAATTCGGTAACGAGGTTCCGGGTGGACGTCAGAGGAGGAGGCTAGTTAAAGAGTTCGCTCTTCAGAAGATGGGCGAAGCATTCCGGAACTTCAAGAAAAATTTAACCCGTGACTATGTCAACAAGGGCAAGACTCCGGATTTCAATGGACAACATGAGAAACTGAAAGATGATTGGCCAGAATTTGTGAGGCAAAAGCAATCGGAGCATTTCAAGGAAATATCGAAAAAAATAAGGATAATGCGAGTAAGAAAAAGTTCCATCATATTATGGGGCCAGGAGGATACCGCCTTTCGGAGCCTAGGTGGCAGAAGATGGAGGAGGACCTGAGGGTGCGAGGAATCCCTCTAGGTACAGAGGGATGGGACCCAAGGGCCAAAAGCTGGTGGTACGGGCATGGGGATCACTAGACCCGGAGACAGGGGTGTGTGTTCACCGGCAGAGACAGTTTGCTCCCACCCAAGCCCTTATTGACGCAATGACCCAAGCTCAAGAGGGCTTGATCAACTTCAACAGAGAGAAAGACGCACTGACAATAGCCCTCGGGAATGATGAACACGGAGGACGTGTACGAGGCAAAGGCAAAGTTCCGTGGAAAGTAGGGTTTTCCCAGGACAATGACCCGTACTGTTACAGAAGCCGTAAGAGAAAGACGGACTGGGATGCAGATCTTATGACGAAGTTTGCATCGGAACTCCATGAGTTGAAGCAGACCGTGCATGAACTAGTAAAAGAAAAATCGGCTGCAGGGCCGCATGAAGATCATGAAGCGGATCGCGGAAGCCAGCAGCGGAGAAGCAGCGTGGCTTCCACGGATGCCCCGCCTGGTGCTAGTGCACCGATGATCGAGATTCGTGCACCGGAGCCTCACTACCCCGTGGATGATGTAAAGGAGATGAAAGAATGTGATCTGCATTATCCCGTGGGGAACGTTTCCACGAAGGTAGCTAGCGGCAGTGCTTTACCCTGTACACCTGGAGCACTCCACCACAACAACCCCATTGCATATGGCTATGCTCGTGTCACGGTGGAAGACATAGTCCAAGGGTTTGAGGACCTGGAGATTTACAAACCTACACCCGAAGGGGAGAGCAGACTTGGAGATGTCAAGCGCCAGTTCATTCTATGGAAAAAGAAGTACATAGTGTTTCCAGGCGAGGCACCAAGGCTAGCAAGTCCACCCCCCTCCGATGGTGGTGGTGGTGGTGGTGGCGGTGGTGGCGGTGGTGGTGGTCGTGGTGGTTCACCTACACCTCCTTCACGCCATTCGACGCCCAAGCAAGTATTCACTGAGAAGCAAAAGAAGTGGGCTAAGGATTTTTTGACGACACCGTCCCAAGCCGAGCTGAATATGCCTGACGACTATGGACATGAACTTCGTAGGCAAGCAAAAATATTGAAGGAGGAGAAAGAAGAAAGTAAAAAAAAGCGGGAAACAAGTTGACCAGCTCGGGATGCAGAAGAAACAATCGATCCCCCCGCTCATAGTGAAAGCCGGTCCGGAAGAGGACCCCGAGATCATAGCAGCTGCGGCAGCACTTGGATTGACTGTAGCGAGTGCCATGAAACAAGCGTCCGAGATGGGTTTGACTCTTCGTGCCTTCTTAGGCCTTGAGGATGCGCCAGTATGTGAGATAGCATTACAATATGTGCGGAATGGGCCTCTCGTCGAGCCTGCGCGGGAGAAGAGTCTACCGCCACAAATGTGAAATCTGCTACGTTGGTACAAGCAATTCATAACATGGGCCGACAAAGAATATATTTATGCGGATGTTACAGAGGAGCATCACACCAAACGGTACTCTGTACAAGTTCATATGAGTGAATTGTTCCAGCTGTTCAATCTGCGCGACCTCGACAAATCTATGCTGAGTTGCTACGTTCTGTAAGTGATTTATTTCTACCTCATCTCGTTCTTCATTGCCTGCACTATATATATATATTGTCCTAACTATATTGTTGCGTACGCTATTATGCAGATTGAAGATTTGGGAATGCAAAATAAGAAACATCCATGATGTTGGGTTCATTGACCCACATATCGTTAATGGACATGTGTTACAATATCACCCCGAAGACGTGGAGAAAGACTTGTACAAGTTTCTTAGAAAGCATCAACTCAAAAGTCATATTCTATTTCCTTACCATTTTGGGTGAGTGTTTCTCTCTTGTGCCCATTCTCTTTTGTTTACTCCATGCATGGTATGTCTAATCGATGAGTTATGCATGACTGTGCATGTAACGTGTCCGCAGGTTCCACTGGATTCTGCTAAATATTGAACTTCACACCTCCAGAGTTCTAATCATGGACTCTATGGATTCGGATCCAAAGCGTTGGGCCGACATGAGAAAAATGCTGCAAAAGTAATTATTTTCAATCATTTGAGCTCTATATCGATCGGTCTCTTTCGTTCATTTCCTAATATCAAGTAACTAATAACTCCCTTGTTCATTTAATTTTCTTTGCCCTGTAGGGTTTGGAGACGGTTCTCAGAAGAAATTGTCAGTGAATTCAAACATGAGCTAGATTTCAGAAGGTTAGTTAATGTGGATAAGCAGTTACCGGGGACCAATCTATGTGGATACTATGTTTGTGAGAACATCCGGACACTAACCTCTGAGCGGAAGGCATCGGATAGCGTGCGGAACGCGACGGATAACTTGCGGAGGAGGCTTAGTCCAGAAGCTCGCTTCCGACCAATTCAAGATGAATTAGCAGGATTTTTCTTGAGGAAAGTCATCAATCCTAAAGGACAACACTATACCGAGGACGCAGACATTTATATGCATACCCGAGATTGAAACTTGTTCGAAGTTGTATATGGTCCTCCATCCTAATTGTGTATGGAAACTTGTTCGAAGTTGTATATGGTCACCCGAGATTGAATATATATTATATATTCCTCTTGAATTCTTCTTGTTTGAAATTTCATATGCATGTATATATATAGTATCGTAGAATATGGGTACTGAAACTTCATCAAAATTAAAACAAAACACAAAATAAAATATAAAAGAAATAAAACACTACAAATTAAAAAGAAACCAGGTTTAGGGGGGCTAAAACCCTAAACCTGCGGACGAGGCCTTTAGTCCCAGTTAGCCACAAGAACCGGGACTAAAGGTCCTCCGCCATGACGGACCCCTGGCGGCCACGTGGACGGGCCTTTAGTCCCGGTCAGCCACGAGAACCGGGACTAAAGCCTTTAGTCGCGGTTCGTAAGTGGCGCGACTAAAGGGGGGTCTTTAGTCGCGCATATTTAGTCCCGGTTGCACAGCCGGGACTAAAGGCTGTTGCGAACCGGGACTAAAAGGCTTTTTTCTACTAGTGATATACACGTAGCCATAACTAAGCGGATCAAGATGAGCAGATCCGGAGGCACCAACGGTCCTGGGGAGTGGCCGTTTCTGGTGGGCGTCCCGGCGGCGACGGCCATGAGGAAGATCCGCCACGACAGGCCGGACGTCACGGTGGAGGTTATCCCGGACGGCACCCCGGTGCCCGGCTAGTACGACCCCAAGCGCGTCCGCGTCTTCTACGACTCGCAAGAGCCCGACGCGCCCGTCGCCAAGATCCCTGTCATCGGTTAGCTAGCTAGGCCGGACTGATCAACAGTGGATGCTATTCCTCTTGAGAGCTCAATAAATAAAGCTGGCAGCGTGTTACACATGCATTGCAAATTGCATGATCCGTTTACTCGATCGAGCCAGCATTGTTTTTTCCTTGTTCACAAGGCACACCAGGCCTGCATAAAAAGAGGCAGGTTCTGGCACACAGGCCATCAAAATGCAGTAGGTAGAGAGGATGGATAAATCGAGTCGATCAAACAGTGCCTACGGTTTCTCCTAGTCGCGCGCAAGGTAGGAGAGGTCCTATTATGCGCCTTCTGCGCAAGGTACCGAAGTTGCGCTCACGTGCATCCTCTGATGGGCTGGCCCAGTATGAGAGCTTCTCACTCGCTCGGTTTCACGGTTTGATTGGTCGACCGTTGACCACCTGACCGTTGACTTTTGAAACAAATCATTGATCTTGAAAAACATAAATTTGAAAAGGTTCATAAAATGGAAAAAAGGTTTGTGAATGTGAATTTTTTTCATAAATTTGAAAAAGTTCATGAAATTGGAAAAAGATATGATTGACCGCCTGAAGGTGACCGTAATGATTCGGGATGTCAAACATCTCGACTGTGTAGCAAACCATGTGCTAGTCCTAAGCCTAATGGCAAGGAGCACATTACTCCGAACTTCACCAACCTCAACAAAGCATGTCCCAAAAATCAAACACCTTGACATGGATTAATGAGATAATAGACTACACATATGGGTGCACGTACTTATAATTCTTTGACGCCTACTGTGGGTATCAATAGGTTATCATGAATCATGAGGATGGGGGGAAATGTTCTTCAAGGCCCCCTATAGGGTATTCTGCTATCTCAAAATGCATATTGTCCTTGAAAAAGCGCAGCGGGAACGTTACAAACGTGACATGAAGGGCGCCTTCGATGGAAAAATTGACCGAAGCAAGGAGGCCTGTGCGTATGGCTAGTTGATAAAATAAAAGTGTAAGAGGCATCATCCCCAACCTACACAAGATATCTTGCAACTTGAGGAAGTCCCGGTTCATGCTCAACCCCGACAAATGTGTCTTCGGGAAGTTAACTCCTCTGGTTCATGCTATCCCACTGGGGTATTTTAGTGCAACTCACAATGATCAAAGCAAGCACCAACATGTAGTCCACACCATCTATGTGGACATGATCAACCATTTTATCTCTTGTTAAGAAACCAAGGGCTTCCATACTTCAAGTTCCTACGATAAGGTAAAAAGTTCAAGTGGACTGAGTAGGATGATGTCGCGTTCCGTGAACTCAAAACCTACTTGAGCAAGCCTTTGGTCCTGGTGGCTCCAGAGCCAGTGGAGCCACTCGTTCTCTATGCCGCCATCAGCCTAGGGGCCATGAGCTATGTCTTGGTGATGAAACATGAGGAGGAGGAAGATCCAGAGGCACGTGTAATTTATCAATCGAGTTTTGCACGGGCCCAAAAAGCGATATCAAGTTGCGCAGAAGGTCCTCTACGCGATGTTGCTACTGTTCAAGAAGCTATATCACGATTTCAGCGCTCACCCAATAGTCGTCCCAAAAACCTACGTCCTCGGGTAGATCATGTGTCCTTTGGAAGGATACTAAAGAGGAGCATCAAATTTAGCCAATTCTACATCAATTTCATCTAGTGCGCTGAAGTTAAGTTGCATGCACTCGTGGACTTTGTTTTAAAATGGATGTGACCAGCCGAGACACACAAAGGTAGCAATTACAATGTTTCAATCCTCGTGTTTGATGGCTATTTGTCTATCCAGCACTATGTCAGGTTGATATCTTGTTGGTCTTGCAAAGGCGATGAGCTACGATGTACCACCGCTTTCTACACATGATGTGACAATCTTTTGAAACATATGTAGTTCTTAATAGCACATGTCATATGTTGCAGCAACTTTTCTTAGACTTGAATCCAACATTGCTCTATTTTTGTTCTTATGCACAGGAGCTAATGTGCACAATAATCAACTACTTTTAAGTTTCACAAAAACACCTTGCTTCTTACACAGCTAAACAAAGTTTATATTACACACTATTAATGCTTCCATGACACGTGAATGAAGTTTTCTATCTGAAACAAAGTTTCTATTAGTACACTACCAATGCATTGGCTCTTAACGTGTCATCCTATGTTGCATTTAATTAGTTTAGAGGTCATGTTTCCGTCCCAACAGTCATGGGGAGAAGGGAATGAGAGCGAAATCAGAAGAGAAGTCACATACGATCAAATAATTAATATCACTTCATAGGGAACCATGCTAAGCGCCGTATCTCTGCAAACATATAACTCCACTTTGTGTCTCTCTTCTTTAATATTTCTCCCACCTCAGCATTTTACCTATGAAACTGTGCTAAGGGCCAAGCACTAGGAGTGGTCTTACACACCATGCTTCGAATATAGTGCATCGGGGGGAGGCTAATTGGCAGGTGCCTGCCAGCGAAACCTGCGGTGTTCGAACTTCAACCGCCTGTTTTTGGAAATTACCAATTTGGCGCTTTACATTGCAACTTTTCATTTTTAGTGAATTTCAGATATTGTAGTATTGGCTTTCAAAATATCTTGCTTGGGCTTTCAAATTGTTGACACTCTCAAAATTTTAAAGTTTAAACATTTCAATGTTTAGAATTTGATCTGAACTTTTGAAATAAAAAAAATTGAACTTTCAAAATTGAATTACTTTTTGAGAAAACCAATTTGTGAACAAAAAACACATTTGCGTGGCCCATGTCAAGAATGAGAAAGGATGAAATAGAAAATGGAGAACCGTACATGGCGTTTCAGCTCTCTGGCACACACAGACACACCAGCATGAACAACAAATTATGGAACAAAAATAAAAAATTAATTTTTTTATGACAAACATTGATTAGTATTTCACCGATGTGTAGAGTTTCGTGAAGAAAAAACATTTGTAATGCTCTGGGCAAAATAAACATTGTCCTAAAAAGACAATTTTTGAAAAATAATTTGGAGCACGGTTTGTTTTTTTAGATCTCCACGAATATCATTCCATCATGATCTTCCTGTAGGTAGAAACTTAAGCAATGTTTGATGTCAAAAATATTCATAACCTTTTGTATTTTGTTGCTATTCTTTTCAACTTTACTATTCATTGTACGAGAAACAGAGAACCCCCATGCACGGACAGGACTCCAATTCGGTTGGCCAGGCTCTCCTGCGCGCGAGTGCTGACCATGGAGAGCTCCTGTGCATCACTTATAGCGCCTGCTAGGCAAGCTGGCGCTCACCAGTGCATGAGATGAGCCGTAGCCCATTATACCACTGAACTTTGACTTTTGGCCCTCACTATCAACCATCGACACTTGACCCTGGCCATTGAAAAGTTAATATATTTGGAAAAAAATCGTAGCTTGAAAGAGTTCCTACTTTTCAAAAAGTTCACAAAATAGAAAAGGTTCAGGAATTTGAAGAAAAAGGCAAAAAAACATGAATTTTGAAAAAATCAAGAAAGTTGAAGAAGTTCATAAAATAAGTTTAAAAAGGTTCATGAAATTAGGAAAAAATTATGAATTTAAAAAAATATTTTGAATCCAAAAGAAGTTAATGCGTTTGAAAAAGGGGTAAAAGAAAGATGAAAGGAAAAAAATAAAATGAAATAAAAAGAGAGAAAACCGAGGAACACCTATACCGAGAAACACCAAAAGAAAAAACATCCAGAAAACTGGTGGAACCTTCTAGAAGATTCACAAAACCAGTAAAAAATGGTGTATGGGTTGGCCGACTACGCTTGCTATCTCTAGCCTATGTAGGCGCTGCCTATGCGAAGCTTCTAACTGGCAGGCGCCGGTTTTCCCTTCTGAGGCCCGCTAGATTGGCCCCATTAATACTTCACCCTTCTCCTGGGCAGCAACAATATGCAGAGACAAGGATGGACGTTTTCTGGGCGCTTTGACAGTCACCTTTGATGGCCTTTCAAACCCCTCTAGCCTAGAAGCGTGGGCATGTAATGAGGCGCTAGTCCTAGCACGGGACTTACATGTTCAGAATATCTTGATTGGTTTTGATTGTCTGGAAGTGGTGACAAACATCAAGAAGGGTGCAGCAACTGTTATGCACAAAATCTTGCGAGAAATAGATTACAGGAGGAGAGAGTTCGTGGATGTTAATTTCCACTTCAAACCGAGGAAGTCTAATAGCGAAGCTCATAGTTTAGCTAAGGCCGCGTCAACTCTTGATGTCCCGCGTCAACTCTTGATGTCGGTCGCCATGCGTGACCAGGGAGAGTTCCTGATATTATTTGTGTTGAAAATATTAGCACTTTCTCAATTAATCTAATCCACGAGTATACAGTAAGCATGGCATAAAAGGTATGCATCTCATAGCGATATCTAAGCATACTAGCACGTACAGAACATAGAAGCAAACCATCTATGAGTAGCACATATACAGCTAGTATAAGTACGAGTAAACGAGGAATGAACAGATCATACCCTCCGGTTGGCCAGGCCAACGCGGCGGCGGCAGTAGCAGCCTCGGCGTCGTCCGTGGCCTTCTTCTTGGCGGCGTTGTCAGCCATGGGGTCGATGCAGGGGAAGTAGTGGAAGCAGAGGCAGATGGAGACGAGGACGGTTCGGGAGCAGTCGCGTCGAGACGCTCCCCAAAAACCTTATTGCCGTTCTCCCAGGCAGGATCTCGAACGACAGGGTTCCGGAGGCACCTGCTCTCCTGACCAACCGTGCACGCGGTCGTCGGAATGGGATCGCCGGAGGCAGCAAAGAGAGAGGAACAGTAGATGACGGCTAGGGTTGTACGAGAGGGAGTGAGTGAACTGAGTTAGGGTTCACTCTGTTGGGGAACGTAGCAATGATTCAAAATTTTCTACGCATCACCAAGATCAATCTATGGAGTCATCTAGCAAAGAGAGAGAGGAGTGCATCTACATACCCTTGTAGATCGCGAGCGGAAGCGTTCAAGAGAACGGGGTTGATGGAGTCGTAATCGTCGTGATCCAAATCACCGATGATCCTAGCGCCGAACGGACGACACCTCCGCGTTCAACACATGTACGGAGCAGCGACGTCTCCTCCTTCTTGATCCAGCAAGGGGGAGGAGAGGTTGATGGAGATCCAGCAGCACGACGGCTTGGTGGTGGAAGTAGCGGGATCCCGGCAGGGCTTCGCCAAGCGCAAGCGGGGAGGAAGAGGTGTCACGGGAGGGAGAGGGAGGCGCCAGGGCTTAGGTGTGGCTGCCCTCCCTTCCCCCCACTATATATAGGGCCAAGGGAGGGGGGCGCAGCCTTGGCCCTTCCTCCAAGGAAGGGTGCGGCCAGGGAGGAGTCCATCCTCCCCAAGGCACCTAGGAGGTGCCTTCCCCCTTTAGGACTCTCCCTTTACCTTATCTCTTGGCGCATGGGCCTCTTGGGGCTGGTGCCCTTGGCCCATATAGGCCAAGACGCACATCCCTACAGCCCATGTGCCCCCCCGGGGCAGGTGGACCCCTTTGGTGGACCCCCGGACCCCTTTCGGCAATCCCGGTACAATACCGATAATGCGCGAAACTTTTCCGGCGACCAAAATAAGACTTCCCATATATAAATCTTTACCTCCGGACCATTCCGGAACTCCTCGTGACGTCCGGGATCTCCTCCGGGACTCCGAACAACTTTCGGGTTACCGCATACTAATATCTCTACAACCCTAGCGTCACCGAACCTTAAGTGTGTAGACCCTACGGGTTCGGGAGACACGCAGACATGACCGAGACGACTCTCCGGTCAATAACCAACAGCGGGATCTGGATACCCATGTTGGCTCCCACATGCTCCTCGATGATCTCATCGGATGAACCACGATGTCGAGGATTCAATCAATCCCGTATACAGTTCCATTTTTCTATCGGTATGTTACTTGTCCGAGATTCGATAGTCGGTATCCCGATACCTTGTTCAATCTCGTTACCGGCAAGTCTCTTTACTCGTTCCGTAACACATCATCCCGTGATCAACTCCTTGGTCACATTGTGCACATTATGATGATGTCCTACCGAGTGGGCCCAGAGATACCTCTCCGTTTACACGGAGTGACAAATCTCAGTCTCGATTCGTGCCAACCCAACAGACACTTTCGGAGATACCTGTAGTGCACCTTTATAGCCACCCAGTTACGTTGTGACGTTTGGTACACCCAAAGCATTCCTACGGTATCCGGGAGTTGCACAATCTCATGGTCTAAGGAAATTATACTTGACATTAGAAAAGCACTTAGCAAACGAACTACACGATCTTGTGCTAGGCTTAGGATTGGGTCTTGTCCATCACATCATTCTCCTAATGATGTGATCCCGTTATCAACGACATCCAATGTCCATGGTCAGGAAACCGTAACCATCTATTGATCAACGAGCTAGTCAACTAGAGGCTTACTAGGGACATGGTGTTGTCTATGTATCCACACATGTATCTGAGTTTCCTATCAATACAATTTTAGCATGGATAATAAACGATTATCATGAACAAGGAAATATAATAATAACCAATTTATTATTGCCTCTAGGGCATATTTCCAACAGTCTCCCACTTGCACTAGAGTCAATAATCTAGTTCACATCACCATGTGATTAACACTCACAGGTCACATCACCATGTGACTAACATCCAAAGAGTTTACTAGCGTCAACAATCTAGTTCACATCACTATGTGATTAACACTCAATGAGTTCTGGTTTGATCATGTTATGCTTGTGAGAGAGGTTGTAGTCAACGGGTCTGAACCTTTCAGATCCGTGTGTGCTTTACGAATATCTATGTCATCTTGTGGATGCTACCACGCACTACTTGGAGCCATTTCAAATAACTGCTCTACTATACGAATACGGTTTACTACTCAAAGTCATCCGGATTAGTGTCAAAGTTCGCATCGACGTAACCCTTTACGACGAACTCCTTTTCACCTCCATACTCGAGAAAATTCCTTAGTCCACTAGATACTAAGGATAAGTTCGACCGCTGTCATGGGATCCATTCCCGGATCACTATTGTACCCCTTGACCAACTCATGGCAAGGCACACTTCATGTGCGGTACACAGCATAGCATACTGTAGAGCCTACGTCTAAAGCATAGGGGACGACCTTCGTCCTTTCTCTCTCTTCTGCTGTGGTCAGGTCTTGAGTCTTACTCAATACTCACACCTTGTAACACAGCCAAGAACTCCTTCTTTGCTGATCTATTTTGAACTCTTTCAAAATCATGTCAAGGTGTGCGTTCTTTGAAAGTATCATCAGGCGTCTTGATCTATCTCTATAGATCTTGAGGCCCAATATGTAAGCCGCTTTATCCAGGTCTTCCTTTGAAAAACTCCTTTCAAACAACCCTGGATGCTTTCCAGAAATCATTTCTGATCAACAATATGTTAACAACATATACTCATCAAAAATTCTATAGTGCTCCCACTCACTTCTTTGGAAATACAAGTTTCTCACAAACTTTGTATAAACCCAAAATCTTTGATCATCTCATCAAAGCGTACATTCCAACTCCGAGATGCTTACTCCAGTCCTTAGGAGGATTGCTGGAGCTTTGCATACTTGTTAGCATCTTTCAGGATTGACAAAACCTTCTGGTTGTATCACATACAACCTTTCCTCAATAAAATCGTCGAGGAAACAATGTTTTGACATCCTATCTGCAAGATTTCATAAATAATGCAGTAACTGCTAATATAATTCCAACAGACTCTTTAGCATCGCTACGAGTGAGAAAGTCTCATCGCAGTCAACTCCTTGAACTTGTCGGAAAACATCTTAACGACAAGTCGAGCTTTCTTAATGGTGACACTTACCATCATTGTCTGTCTTCCTTTTAAAATCCATCTGCACCCAACACTACAGGAAACAGCTACTTTGCCGTCTGCCACGGCGGACGGCAAAGGCTCGAAAGGCGGACGGCAAAAGGCTCCGGCAATGAAGGCTACGGTAAACAGCTGCTTTGCCGTCTGCTTCCTGGCGGCGGACGGCAAAGGCTCTTTGCCGTCTGCGGCGGACGGCAAAGAGGGCGGACGGCAATAATTGCGCTGTCAGTCCGTTAAGTGGCTAACGGCAGACCTTTGCCGTCCGCCGCTGACGGCAAAATTTCTCTGGTCTTTGCCGTCTGCCACAGATGGCAAAGTCTTTGCCGTCTGCCACTGTAGGCAAACTGACCAAATGGGTCAGCTCCCAGGAAGCACAGTTGGCTGCCACATGGCTTCTTTGCCGTCCGCGGCAGACGGCAAAGAGCTCTTTGCCGTCGGTGGCAGACGGCAAAGAGCCTGCATATTGGCTGTTTTTTCTGTTTTTTATTAAATCCCACAATTTGCACAAAAAATATATATGACATATATAGATATATTTCCATATCACATATCCAGCACATAAGTTTCATATCACATATCACATCAGTTTCATCATACACATTGTTCATACATAAGCAAGTTCCATCCATACACATTGTTCCATCCATATATATATTACAATGCAAAGTTTCATCAAGATAGCAAGTTCCATCATAGCAATCTAGATACAATGCAAAGTTTCACCAAAGGAAAAGCAAGCACTCCATCATAGCAAGCTAGCTTCCATGAAGTGAATGAAATCTGCAAAATGGTAAATAAGAAAGTTAGAAATAGGTGACTAGAACAAGAAGAAGACTAGAACAAGAAGTATAAACTGGATCATTTATAAGCTAACCTAGGAGCTACTCAGGTAAATTGGGTCATTTTAGAGCTAACTTGGATAAACTGGATCATTTATAAGCTAACCTAGGTAAGATGGGTCATTTTGGAGCTAACCTAGGTGAAATGGGTCATTTTGGAGCTAACCTAGGTGAAATGGGTCATTTTAAAGCTAACGTAGGTAAAATGGATCATTTAGGAGCTAATCTACGTAAAATGGGTCATTTTAGAGCTAATTTAGTTGAAATGGATCTTTTTGAGCTAACTTAGGTGAAATGGATCATTTGAGAGCTAATTTAGGTGAAATGGATCGTTTTTTAGCTCACTTAGGTCAAATGGATCGTTTATGAGCTAAATTAGTTGAAATGGATCGTTTATGAGATAACCTAGGTAAGATGGGTCATTTTGGAGTTAACCTAGGTGAAATGGGCCATTTTAAAGCTAACGTAGGTAAAATGGATCATTTAGGAGCTAATCTAGGTAAAATGGGCCATTTTTGAGCTAACTTGGATGAACTGCATTATTTATAAGCTAACCTAGGTAAATGGGTCATTTTGGAGGAAAATAAGCTAACTCTAGGTCATTATGGTAAGCATATTGGAGGAAATAAAGCTAAGTCTAGGTCTTTATGCATTTGTTAAGCAAAACACTAGAGAAACTTACCGTGATCAGGGAGGTGTAGGAGCGGGGTGGCTAGTGCCGCTACCTAGAGAAGGATCGTGCGATGCGTTTCTGGAGTTAAGCTGCACCAAAGATCATTTCCAATGTCTCGTTAGCATTACGACACTCAAATGTTAAGACTACCAAGTAATGTCCATTCAAACTAAACTCACTGTGCTCCCAGGAGCAATCACTGGCATCGGCGGAGCGGGCTGACCAGACTTCTCGCACACAGACTGCACATTTGGTTTTCAGAACAGAGTCATACTAGTTAGTAATGAGACTCAAATGTTAAGACTAGCAAGTAATCTGCAGAAGAAACTTACCACAAGGAGCTCGTACATGGCCCTTGCCTGCATGTCATTCCGTGCCCTCTCCTCCTCCATCATCTTTCTCGTCCTCTCCTCCATCTCCCGCTGCCTCTCCGCCGCCTCCGCCAGAAGTTTCTCCGTTCTATCTCTCTCAGTCTGTATAGCAGCCTGCAACACCACTCACATGACCATTTGTAATCATTGATGGAAGCGCACACAATGTAATGGAGAAAGATAACTGAGTACGTATCACTAACCTTGATGGCGAGTTGCACTGGCCGTTCACGAGGCCTTATCTCAGGAGCGGAGCTCGACTGGCGCGCCTTGATCTCCGGGAGAGTGCTAGGACAACGGATAAGTCCATCTCCAATGGCTATGGAGCCATGGGACCTCCCGCCACCAGATATCATCACCAGTTCTGGATCAATGGAACCCTGGCTCGGGTTAAAGTCCTCCCCTTTCCTCGCCTTCCCCTCATCTCTATATCTCACGAGCTTGTTGTGGGAGGAGATGTTGGTGAAGTTGTTTGCATCATCGAGGTCAGACTGAGAGAAAGCCTTGACTTTCTTGAAAGAGCCAGTGTGGGCCATGGCATACAGGTCGTACACCTCTGGCACCTTATCCACCTTATTGTGGCGTGCCTGAAAGAGAGAAACAATGAAAATTAGTAATTAAAGGGCTCAAGCTAGCATGATGAATGAAATGCATGAATCATGAAGCAAACCACATACCCAGTTGAGCCCGAACTGATATAAGTTTGAGCTGCCTTGATGGTGTGGCACACCTTCCATTTGGGCACGTTTGTCCTTGGCCTGGTTGTGGAGTGCTAGCCATTCTTGTGAGCACCACTCATCGACCAACACCTCCCAACAATCCATCCGATCCGCACACCATCTCGGAGGCGCCTAAGTTAGCAAATAGAAACTTGAGCGCTACGGCTAAGAATTACTAAATGAAGGAACTTAAGTAGAAGGCCTTAAGAATTACCTTCATGTACTGCTCCTTACTCAGGAACTTATCGCGGCACGCCGGCTTGGTCTTCTTGATACCACGCAAGGCGTAGTAGTCTCGAACAGCCTGCACCCGAGCCTCGTGCCATAAGTTCTGGAGTAGGCGCTTGCAGACGTTCTGGATAACATTTGCGCTGTCCTCCTCGTATCCCTCCTCACACCTGTAGAATGTCTGCAATCAAATGAGACAATATTGATTAGTACAATTAATAACTAGCTAGTTGAAGATTTTGAAATGTGTAAAGGAGAAATTACCCAGAACGTCCTGATCACCATGTCTGCCCTCATGTCGCACACGACACCGTCGATAATGACATCCGGCGGGGCCAGGGCAGCCACGTAGTGCTCCTAGCTCAACCCAAGCTCTGGAAGCCGACCCTCACCAGGCAACGTGACAAACCCCGGGAAGTTTTGCCGGCAAAGAACTCCAAGGACGGAGTTGGGCCGGCGGACACTATGATGGTGGTCCCAACCCCTGCAGCATGACAAGGCCAACGCATTAGTTATTTGAAGAAACGTGAATGCAGAAGGTACAAAAATATTAAATGCACTTACGTACCTCTCCCCATCAGGGAAGATCAACCACCTCTGCTCGCGGGTCGCCGGCACGGACGGGAGCCGTGTAGCACCACGCTGGTAGACGGTGCCACCCTCCTCCTCAAGATCAGTCGGCTCCCCGCCATCATCAGCATGGCCACTCGGCTCCTCGGGCTGATCCGGCCAGGTACCCCATCCGGACGTGTGCTCCTCCGGGGTCTCGTGGGCCGAACTCTGGTGGGCCGAAGGCCAGTCGACCCGAGGCTCGTGGGCCCAAGACCCGTGGACCGGAGTCCGTGTAGCCTCCTCCTCGGACGAGTCCACCCTAGCAGTCACGTGCTCGGGTGAAACAGCTGGGTGTGGCGGCGAGGAAGGCGCCGTAGCAGTCACCCTACCTCCTCTCCCGCGACCACGTGCCCCACCTCCTCTCTTCCTACCTCGTCCCCTGCTGGGCACCGCGGTCGACGAAGAAGGGCCCGGCGGTGTGGACATACTGTCCAGCAACGCTCGGCGGAGAGGTACGTCTGGAATCGAAGACCTCAGACCACGCGCCCACGAAGAAGGGGCCTTGGCGCGCTCCCGACCAGCGCCCACCATCTTTCAACACCTGCCATGACAAACAGTAAACGAAATTAGTACAACATAAAAAAAAGACCGACATGAATAATAATATGTGTATCACTTAAGTGTATCATCATTTGTGCTCACCCACGAGCGAAGGGGCAGAGCTCGTCAAACGCACGGCGAGGTCGTCGAACACCAAACCTCGCAGCGATGAAACAACTGCACATTTAAAACTACCCGATCAACACAATTATATATGATGTTTTTCATAACAAAATCGAAAGATATACGACCTAACTAATAATTCACAAATATATGACCCCGTCGGCTTCTGGAAGGCCAAAGAACACCTTTTCGGGAGGTGTCGGGGGTCGGGGTGTCGTGTCGGT